>NW_027006116.1:0-3373 GCF_036934945.1 Oncorhynchus masou masou | reverse complement strand
CTAGATATAGTGGTAGAGGTCGTGGTAGAGGTAGTTTTAGTGGTAGTGGTAGAGGTAGATTTAGTGGTAGTGGTAGTGGTAGTGGTAGATTTAGTGGTAGAGGTAGTGGTAGAGGTAGATTTAGTGGTAGTGGTAGAGGTAGGGGTAGATATAGTGGTAGAGGTAGGGGTAGATATAGTGGTAGTGGTAGAGGTAGATTTAGTGGTTTATTTTTTAATTTTTTTTATTTCACCTTTATTTAACCAGATAGGCTAGTTGAGAACAAGTTCTCATTTGCAACTGCGACCTGGCCAAGATAAAGCATAGCAGTGTGAACAGACAACACAGAGTTACACATGGAGTAAACAATTAACAAGTCAATAACACAGTAGAAAAAAAAGGGAGTCTATATACATTGTGTGCAAAAGGCATGAGGAGGTAGGCGAATAATTACAATTTTGCAGATTAACACTGGGGTGATAAATGATCAGATGGTCATGTACAGGTAGAGATATTGGTTGTGCAAAAGAGCAGAAAAGTAAATAAATAAAAACAGTATGGGGATGAGGTAGGTGAAAATGGGTGGGCTATTTACCAATAGACTATGTACAGCTGCAGCGATCGGTTAGCTGCTCAGATAGCACGTGTTTGAAGTTGGTGAGGGAGATAAAAGTGGTAGAGGTAGATTTAGTGGTAGAGGTAGTGGTAGAGGTAGATTTAGTGGTAGTGGTAGAGGTAGATTTAGTGGTAGAGGTAGTGGTAGTGGTAGAGGTAGATTTAGTGGTAGTTATAGAGGTAGATTTAGTGGTAGAGGTAGTGGTAGAGGTTAGATTTAGTGGTAGTGGTAGAGGTAGATTTAGTGGTAGTGGTAGATTTAGTGGTAGTGGTAGAGGTAGATTTAGTGGTAGAGGTAGATTTAGTGGTAGTGGTAGAGGTAGATTTAGTGGTCGAGGTAGATTTAGTGGTAGTGGTAGAGGTAGATTTAGTGGTAGTGGTAGAGCTAGATTTAGTGGTAGAGGTAGATTTAGTGGTAGAGGTAGTGGTAGAGGTAGATTTAGTGGTAGTGGTAGAGGTAGATTTAGTGGTAGTGGTAGAGGTAGATTTAGTGGTAGAGGTAGTGGTAGAGGTAGATTTAGTGGTAGTGGTAGAGCTAGATTTAGTGGTAGAGGTAGAGGTAGATTTAGTGGTAGTGGTAGAGGTAGATTTAGTGGTAGTTATAGAGGTAGATTTAGTGGTAGTTATAGAGGTAGATTTAGTGGTAGAGGTAGTGGTAGAGGTAGATTTAGTGGTAGTGGTAGAGGTAGATTTAGTGGTAGAGGTAGTGGTAGATTTAGTGGTAGTGGTAGAGGTAGATTTAGTGGTAGAGGTAGATTTAGTGGTCGAGGTAGATTTAGTGGTAGTGGTCGAGGTAGATTTAGTGGTAGTGGTAGAGGTAGATTTAGTGGTAGTGGTAGAGGTAGATTTAGTGGTAGTGGTAGAGGTAGATTTAGTGGTAGTGTTAGAGGTAGGGGTAGATTTAGTGGTCGAGGTAGATTTAGTGGTAGAGGTAGTGGTAGAGGTAGATTTAGTGGTAGTGGTAGAGGTAGATTTAGTGGTCGAGGTAGATTTAGTGGTAGTGGTAGAGGTAGATTTAGTGGTAGTGGTAGAGCTAGATTTAGTGGTAGTGGTAGAGGTAGATTAAGTGGTAGAAGTAGTGGTAGAGGTAGATTTAGTGGTAGTGGTAGAGGTAGATTTAGTGGTAGTGGTAGAGGTAGATTTAGTGGTAGAGGTAGTGGTAGAGGTAGATTTAGTGGTAGTGGTAGAGGTAGATTTAGTGGTAGAGGTAGTGGTAGAGGTAGATTTAGTGGTAGTGGTAGAGGTAGATTTAGTGGTAGTTATAGAGGTAGATTTAGTGGTAGTTATAGAGGTAGATTTAGTGGTAGAGTTAGTGGTAGAGGTAGATTTAGTGGTAGTGGTAGAGGTAGATTTAGTGGTAGAGGTAGTGGTAGATTTAGTGGTAGTGGTAGAGGTAGATTTAGTGGTAGAGGTAGATTTAGTGGTCGAGGTAGATTTAGTGGTAGTGGTTGAGGTAGATTTAGTGGTAGTGGTAGAGGTAGATTTAGTGGTAGTGGTAGAGGTAGATTTAGTGGTAGTGTTAGAGGTAGGGGTAGATTTAGTGGTCGAGGTAGATTTAGTGGTAGAGGTAGTGGTAGAGGTAGATTTAGTGGTAGTGGTAGAGGTAGATTTAGTGGTAGTGGTAGAGGTAGATTTAGTGGTAGAGGTAGTGTGAGGTAGATTTAGTGGTAGAGGTAGTTTTAGTGGTAGTGGTAGAGGTAGATTTAGTGGTAGTGGTAGAGGTAGATTTAGTGGTAGAGGTAGATTTAGTGGTAGTGGTAGAGGTAGGGGTAGATTTAGTGGTAGTGGTAGAGGTAGGGGTAGATATAGTGGTAGTGGTAGTGGTAGAAGTAGATTTAGTGGTAGTGGTAGAGGTAGAGGTAGATTTAGTGGTAGAGGTAGATTTAGTGGCAGAGGTAGTGGTAGAGGTAGATTTAGTGGTAGTGGTAGAGGTAGGGGTAGATATAGTGGTAGTGGTAGAGGTAGATTTAGTGGTAGAGGTAGATTTAGTGGTAGAGGTAGGGGTAGATTTAGTGGTAGAGGTAGTGGTAGAGGTAGATTTCGTGGTAGAGGTAGTGGTAGAAGTAGATTTAGTGGTAGTGGTAGAGGTAGGGGTAGATTTAGTGGTAGAGGTATATTTAGTGGTAGAGGTAGTGGTAGAGGTAGATTTAGTGGTAGAGGTAGAAGTAGATTTAGTGGTAGAGGTAGATTTAGTGGTAGATTTAGTGGTAGAGGTAGAAGTAGATTTAGTGGTAGAGGTAGATTTAGTGGTAGAGGTTAGAAGTAGATTTAGTGGTAGAAGTAGATTTAGTGGTAGAGGTAGATTTAGTGGTACTGGTAGAGGTAGTGGTAGAAGTAGATTTAGTGGTACAGGTAGAAGTAGATTTAGTGGTAGAAGTAGATTTAGTGGTACTGCTATATTTAGTGGTAGTGGTAGATTTAGTGGTAATGGTAGAAGTATTGGCAGAGGTAGATTTAGTGGCAGAGGTAGATTTAGTGGCAGAGGTAGATTTAGTGGCAGAGGTAGTGGTGGAGTATGAGGTAGTGATAGAGGTAGATCTCGACAAACCATTTCTGTAGGGACTTTGCTTTCTGCACAGGGGCATTGCTGATACATGACTTCCCCAAACTTTTGCCACAAAGTTGGAAGCACAGAATAGTCTAGAATGTCATTGTATGCTGTAGCATTTACAATTTCCCTTCACTGGAACTAAGGGGCAAAGTCCCAACCATGAAAAACAGCCCTAGACCATTATTCCTCATCCACCAAACTTTAAAGTTGGCACTATGCATTCAGGCA
>NW_027006115.1:0-3374 GCF_036934945.1 Oncorhynchus masou masou | reverse complement strand
GATACTGGAGTGGTAGTATATGCAGGTCAGTACCAGTACCTTATTCAATGTGCGGGGATACTGGAGTGGTAGTATATACAGGACAGTACCAGTACCTTATTCAATGCAGGGATACTGGAGTGGTAGTATATGCAGGTCAGTACCAGTACCTTATTCAATGTGCAGGGATACTGGAGTGGTAGTATATACAGGTCAGTACCAGTACCTTATTCAATGTGCAGGGATACTGGAGTGGTAGTATATGCAGGTCAGTACCAGTACCTTATTCAATGCAGGGATACTGGAGTGGTAGTATATACAGGTCAGTACCAGTACCTTATTCAATGCAGGGATACTGGAGTGGTAGTATATACAGGACAGTACCAGTACCTTATTCAATGTGCAGGGATACTGGAGTGGTAGTATATACAGGTCAGTACCAGTACCTTATTCAATGTGCAGGGATACTGGAGTGGTAGTATATACAGGTCAGTACCAGTACCTTATTCAATGTGCAGGGATACTGGAGTGGTAGTATATACAGGACAGTACCAGTACCTTATTCAATGCAGGGATACTGGAGTGGTAGTATATATAGGTCAGTACCAGTACCTTATTCAATGTGCAGAGGTACTGGAGTGGTACTATATACAGGTCAGTACCAGTACCTTATTCAATGTGCAGGGATACTGGAGTGGTAGTATATACAGGTCAGTACCAGTACCTTATTCAATTGCAGGGATACTGGAGTGGTAGTATATACAGGTCAGTACCAGTACCTTATTCAATGTGCAGGGATACTGGAGTGGTAGTATATACAGGTCAGTACCAGTACCTTATTCAATGCAGGGATACTGGAGTGGTAGTATATACAGGACAGTACCAGTACCTTATTCAATATGCAGGGATACTGGAGTGGTAGTATATACAGGTCAGTACCAGTACCTTATTCAATGCAGGGATACTGGAGTGGTAGTATATACAGGTCAGTACCAGTACCTTATTCAATATGCAGGGATACTGGAGTGGTAGTATATACAGGTCAGTACCAGTACCTTATTCAAGTGCAGGGATACTGGAGTGGTAGTATATACAGGTCAGTACCAGTACCTTATTCAATGTGCAGGGATACTGGAGTGGTAGTATATACAGGTCAGTACCAGTACCTTATTCAATGCAGGGATACTGGAGTGGTAGTATATACAGGTCAGTACCAGTACCTTATTCAATATGCAGGGATACTGGAGTGGTAGTATATACAGGTCAGTACCAGTACCTTATTCAATGTGCAGGGATACTGGAGTGGTAGTATATACAGGTCAGTACCAGTACCTTATTCAATGTGCAGGGATACTGGAGTGGTAGTATATACAGGTCAGTACCAGTACCTTATTCAATTGCAGGGATACTGGAGTGGTAGTATATACAGGTCAGTACCAGTACCTTATTCAATGTGCAGGGATACTGGAGTGGTAGTATATACAGGTCAGTACCAGTACCTTATTCAATGTGCAGGGATACTGGAGTGGTAGTATATACAGGTCAGTACCAGTACCTTATTCAATGTGCAGGGATACTGGAGTGGTAGTATATACAGGTCAGTACCAGTACCTTATTCAATGTGCAGGGATACTGGAGTGGTAGTATATACAGGTCAGTACCAGTACCTTATTCAATGTGCAGGGATACTGGAGTGGTAGTATATACAGGTCAGTACCAGTACCTTATTCAATGTGCAGGGATACTGGAGTGGTAGTATATACAGGTCAGTACCAGTACCTTATTCAATGCAGGGATACTGGAGTGGTAGTATATACAGGTCAGTACCAGTACCTTATTCAATGCAGGGGTACTGGAGTGGTAGTATATACAGGTCAGTACCAGTACCTTATTCAATGCAGGGGTACTGGAGTGGTAGTATATACAGGTCAGTACCAGTACCTTATTCAATGGCAGGGATACTGGAGTGGTAGTATATGCAGGTCAGTACCAGTACCTTATTCAATATGCAGGGATACTGGAGTGGTAGTATATACAGGTCAGTACCAGTACCTTATTCAATGCAGGGATACTGGAGTGGTAGTATATACAGGACAGTACCAGTACCTTATTCAATGTGCAGGGATACTGGAGTGGTAGTATATACAGGTCAGTACCAGTACCTTATTCAATATGCAGGGATACTGGAGTGGTAGTATATACAGGTCAGTACCAGTACCTTATTCAATGTGCAGGGATACTGGAGTGGTAGTATATACAGGACAGTACCAGTACCTTATTCAATGTGCAGGGATACTGGAGTGGTAGTATATACAGGACAGTACCAGTACCTTATTCAATGCAGGGATACTGGAGTGGTAGTATATACAGGTCAGTACCAGTACCTTATTCAATGTGCAGGGATACTGGAGTGGTAGTATATACAGGACAGTACCAGTACCTTATTCAATGTGCAGGGATACTGGAGTGGTAGTATATACAGGACAGTACCAGTACCTTATTCAATATGCAGGGATACTGGAGTGGTAGTATATACAGGTCAGTACCAGTACCTTATTCAATGCAGGGATACTGGAGTGGTAGTATATACAGGACAGTACCAGTACCTTATTCAATGTGCAGGGATACTGGAGTGGTAGTATATACAGGACAGTACCAGTACCTTATTCAATGTGCAGGGATACTGGAGTGGTAGTATATACAGGTCAGTACCAGTACCTTATTCAATGTGCAGGGATACTGGAGTGGTAGTATATACAGGTCAGTACCAGTACCTTATTCAAGTGCAGGGATACTGGAGTGGTAGTATATACAGGTCAGTACCAGTACCTTATTCAATGTGCAGGGATACTGGAGTGGTAGTATATACAGGTCAGTACCAGTACCTTATTCAATGTGCAGGGATACTGGAGTGGTAGTATATACAGGTCAGTACCAGTACCTTATTCAATGTGCAGGGATACTGGAGTGGTAGTATATACAGGTCAGTACCAGTACCTTATTCAATGTGCAGGGATACTGGAGTGGTAGTATATACAGGTCAGTACCAGTACCTTATTCAATGCAGGGATACTGGAGTGGTAGTATATACAGGACAGTACCAGTACCTTATTCAATTGCAGGGATACTGGAGTGGTAGTATATACAGGTCAGTACCAGTACCTTATTCAATGTGCAGGGATACTGGAGTGGTAGTATATACAGGTCAGTACCAGTACCTTATTCAATGTGCAGGGATACTGGAGTGGTAGTATATACAGGACAGTACCAGTACCTTATTCAATGTGCAGGGATACTGGAGTGGTAGTATATACAGGTCAGTACCAGTACCTTATTCAATGCAGGGATACTGGAGTGGTAGTATATACAGGTCAGTACCAGTACCTTATTCAATG
>NW_027006114.1:0-3374 GCF_036934945.1 Oncorhynchus masou masou | reverse complement strand
CAGGACTCTAATGGCTTGTGTGTAGAAGCTGTTCAGGACTCTTATGGCTATGGGATAGAAGCTGTTCAGGACTCTTATGGCTATGGGGTAGAAGCTGTTCAGGACTCTTATGGCTATGGGGTAGAAGCTGTTCAGGACTCTTATGGCTATGGGGTAGAAGCTGTTCAGGACTCTTATGGCTATGGGGTAGAAGCTGTTCAGCACTCTTATGGCTATGGGGTAGAAGCTGTTCAGGACTCTTATGGCTATGGGGTAGAAGCTGTTCAGGACTCTTATGGCTATGGGGTAGAAGCTGTTCAGGACTCTTATGGCTATGGGGTAGAAGCTGTTCAGGACTCTTATGGCTATGGGGTAGAAGCTGTTCAGGACTCTTATGGCTATGGGGTAGAAGCTGTTCAGGACTCTTATGGCTATGGGGTAGAAGCTGTTCAGGACTCTTATGGCTATGGGGTAGAAGCTGTTCAGGACTCTATGGCTATGGGGTAGAAGCTGTTCAGGACTCTTATGGCTATGGGGTAGAAGCTGTTCAGACCTTATGGCTATGGGGTAGAAGCTGTTCAGGACTCTTATGGCTATGGGGTAGAAGCTGTTCAGGACTCTTATGGCTATGGGGTAGAAGCTGTTCAGGACTCTTATGGCTATGGGGTAGAAGCTGTTCAGGACTCTTATGGCTATGGGGTAGAAGCTGTTCAGGACTCTTATGGCTATGGGGTAGAAGCTGTTCAGGACTCTTATGGCTATGGGGTAGAAGCTGTTCAGGACTCTTATGGCTATGGGGTAGAAGCTGTTCAGGACTCTTATGGCTATGGGGTAGAAGCTGTTCAGGACTCTTATGGCTATGGGGTAGAAGCTGTTCAGGACTCTTATGGCTATGGGGTAGAAGCTGTTCAGGACTCTTATGGCTATGGGGTAGAAGCTGTTCAGGACTCTTATGGCTATGGGGTAGAAGCTGTTCAGGACTCTTATGGCTATGGGGTAGAAGCTGTTCAGGACTCTTATGGCTATGGGGTAGAAGCTGTTCAGGACTCTTATGGCTATGGGGTAGAAGCTGTTCAGGACTCTTATGGCTATGGGGTAGAAGCTGTTCAGGACTCTTATGGCTATGGGGTAGAAGCTGTTCAGGACTCTTATGGCTATGGGGTAGAAGCTGTTCAGGACTCTTATGGCTATGGGGTAGAAGCTGTTCAGGACTCTTATGGCTATGGGGTAGAAGCTGTTCAGGAGTCTTATGGCTATGGGGTAGAAGCTGTTCAGGACTCTTATGGCTATGGGGTAGAAGCTGTTCAGGACTCTTATGGCTATGGGGTAGAAGCTGTTCAGGACTCTAATGGCTATGGGGTAGAAGCTGTTCAGGACTCTAATGGCTATGGGGTAGAAGCTGTTCAGGACTCTAATGGCTATGGGGTAGAAGCTGTTCAGGACTCTTATGGCTATGGGGTAGAAGCTGTTCAGGACTCTTATGGCTATGGGGTAGAAGCTGTTCAGGACTCTTATGGCTATGGGGTAGAAGCTGTTCAGGACTCTTATGGCTATGGGGTAGAAGCTGTTCAGGACTCTTATGGCTATGGGGTAGAAGCTGTTCAGGACTCTTATGGCTATGGGGTAGAAGCTGTTCAGGACTCTTATGGCTATGGGGTAGAAGCTGTTCAGGACTCTTATGGCTATGGGGTAGAAGCTGTTCAGGACTCTTATGGCTATGGGGTAGAAGCTGTTCAGGACTCTTATGGCTATGGGGTAGAAGCTGTTCAGGACTCTTATGGCTATGGGGTAGAAGCTGTTCAGGACTCTTATGGCTATGGGGTAGAAGCTGTTCAGGACTCTTATGGCTATGGGGTAGAAGCTGTTCAGGACTCTTATGGCTATGGGGTAGAAGCTGTTCAGGACTCTTATGGCTATGGGGTAGAAGCTGTTCAGGACTCTTATGGCTATGGGGTAGAAGCTGTTCAGGACTCTTATGGCTATGGGGTAGAAGCTGTTCAGGACTCTTATGGCTATGGGGTAGAAGCTGTTCAGGACTCTTATGGCTATGGGGTAGAAGCTGTTCAGGACTCTTATGGCTATGGGGTAGAAGCTGTTCAGGACTCTTATGGCTATGGGGTAGAAGCTGTTCAGGACTCTTATGGCTATGGGGTAGAAGCTGTTCAGGACTCTTATGGCTATGGGGTAGAAGCTGTTCAGGACTCTTATGGCTATGGGGTAGAAGCTGTTCAGGACTCTTATGGCTATGGGGTAGAAGCTGTTCAGGACTCTTATGGCTATGGGGTAGAAGCTGTTCAGGACTCTTATGGCTATGGGGTAGAAGCTGTTCAGGACTCTTATGGCTATGGGGTAGAAGCTGTCTAGGACTCTTATGGCTATGGGGTAGAAGCTGTTCAGACTCTTAAGGGCCATGGGTAGAAGCTGTTCAGGACTCTTATGGCTATGGGGTAGAAGCTGTTCAGGACTCTATGGCTATGGGGCAGAAGCTGTTCAGGAGTCTAATGGCTTTGGGGTAGAAGCTGTTCAGGACTCTAATGGCTATCTAGAAGCTGTCATGACTCTTATGCCTCATGGGGTAGAAGTTGTTCAGGACTCTAATGGCTACGTTCTGAAGCTGTTCAGGACTCTAATGGCTATGGGGTAGAAGCTGTTCAGGACTCTTATGGCTATGGGTAGAAGCTGTTCAGGAGTCTAATGCATGTGGGCAGAAGCTGTCTAGGACTCTAATGGCTATGGGGTAGAAGCTGTTCATGACTCTTATGCCTATGGGGTAGTAGTTGCCTTTAGACTCTAATGGCTATGGGGGTAGAAGCTGTTCAGGACTCTAATGGCTATAGGGTAGAAGCTGTTCAGAGTCTAATGGCTATGGGATAGAAGCTTATGGCTATGGGGTAGAAGCTGTTTCAGTACTCTTATGGCTATGGGGTAGAAGCTG
The DNA here is from genome assembly GCF_036934945.1 of Oncorhynchus masou masou. Taxonomy (NCBI): domain Eukaryota; kingdom Metazoa; phylum Chordata; class Actinopteri; order Salmoniformes; family Salmonidae; genus Oncorhynchus; species Oncorhynchus masou. Next base: position 460 of record NW_027006114.1, on the reverse strand, counting down.
TTCAGGACTCTATGGCTATGGGTAGAAGCTGTTCAGGACTCTTATGGCTAGGGTAGAAGCTGTTCAGGACTCTTATGGCTATGGGGTGAAGCGTTCAGACTCCTTATGGCTATGGGGTAGAAGCTGTTCAGGACTCCTTATGGCTATGGGGTAGAAGCTGTTCAGGAGTCTTATGGCTATGGGGTAGAAGCTGTTCAGGACTCTTATGGCTATGGGGTAGAAGCTGTTCAGGAATTCTTATGGCTGTGTAGAAGCTGTTCAGGACTTATGGCTATGGGGGTAGAAGCTGTTCAGGACTCCTATGGCTATGGGTGGAAGCTGTTCCTAGCACTTATGGCTATGGGCAGGAAGCTGTTCAGGGGACTCCAGGCTATGGGGTAGAAGCTGTTCAGACTCCATGGCTATGGGGTAGAAGCTGTTCAGGACTCTTATGGCTATGGGGTAGAAGCTGTTCAGGACT
>NW_027006113.1:0-3375 GCF_036934945.1 Oncorhynchus masou masou | reverse complement strand
GTTCCAGAGTAGAGAGTGTTCCAGAGAGTATTCAGGGTAGAGTGTTCCAAGTGAGTGTTCCAGAGCGAAGTGTTCCAGAGTAGAGAGTGTTCCAGAGAGAGAGTGTTCAGAAGAGAGTGTTCCAGTGTAGAGTAGAGAGCATTCCAGAGTAGAGAGTGTTCCAGAGTAGAGAGTGTTCCAGAGTAGAGAGGTTAGAGTAGTGAGCATTCCAGAGTAGAGATTGTTCCAGAGTAGAGAGTGTTCCAGAGTAGAGAGTGCTCCAGAGCAGAGAGTGTTCCAGGGTAGAGATTGTTCCAGAGTAGAGACTGTAACTGTAGAAAGGGTTCCAGAGTAGAGAGTGTTCCAGGGTAGAGAGTGTTCCAGAGCAGAGAGTGTTCCAGGGTAGAGAGTGTTCCAGAGTAGAGAGTGTTCCAGAGTAGAGAATGTAAGTGTAGAAAGTGTTCCAGAGTAGAGAGTTTTCCAGAGCAGAGAGTGTTCCAGAGTAGAGAGTGTTCCAGAGCAGAGAGTGTTACTGAGCAGAGAGTTTTCCAGAGTAGACAGTGTTCCACAGTAGAGAGTGTTCCAGAGTAGAGAGTGTTCAAGAGTAGAGTGTTCCAGAGTAGAGAGTGTTCCAGAGTAGAGTGTTCCAGAGTAGAGAGTGTAACTGAGCAGAGAGTGTTCCAGAGTAGAAAGTAAAGTGTGTTCCAGAGTAGAGAGTGTTCCAGGGTAGAGAGTGTTCCAGAGCAGAGAGTGTTCCAGAGCAGAGAGTGTTCCAGGGTAGAGAGTGTTCCAGAGTAGTGAGTGTTCCAGAACAGTGAGTGTTCCAGAGCAGAGAGTGTTCCAGAATAGAAAGTAAAGTGTGTTCCAGAGTAGAGAGTGTTCCAGGGTAGAGGGTGTTCCAGAGTAGAGAGTGTTCCAGAGCAGAGAGTGTTCCAGGGTAGAGAGTGTTCCAGAGTAGAGAGTATTCCAGAGCAGAGAGTGTTTCAGAGTAGATAATGTTCCAGAGTAGAGAGTGTTCCAGAGCAGAGTGTTACTGAGCAGAGAGTGTTCCAGAGTAGAGGTGTTCCACAGTAGAGAGTGTTCAGAGTAGAGAGTGTTCCTGAGTAGAGAGTGTTCAGAGTAGAGAGTGTTCCACAGTAGAGAGTGTTCCAGAGTAGAGAGTGTTCCAGAGCAGAGTATTATAGAGTGAGAGTGTTCAGAGTAGAGAGTGTTCCAGAGTAGAGAGTGTTCCTGAGTGAGAGTGTTCCAGAGTAGAGAGTGTTCCACAGTAGAGAGTGTTCCAGAGTGGAGAGTGTTCCAGAGCAGAGAGTGGAGAGTGTTCCAAGAGTAGAGAGTGTTCCAGAGTAGAGAGTGTTCCAGAGTGTGGAGAGTGTTCCACAGTAGAGAGTGTTCCAGAGTAGAGAGTGTTCAGGGAGCAGAGTAGAGAGTGTTCCAGAGTAGAGAGAGTTCCAGAGCAGAGAGTGTTCCAGGGGAGAGTGTTCCAGACAGTGTTCCAGAGTAGAGAGTGTTCCAGAGTAGAGAGTATTCCAGAGTAGAGAGTGTTCCAGAGTAGAGAGTGTTCCAGAGTAGAGAGTGTTCCAGAGTAGAGAGAATAGAGTGTTCCAGAGTAGAGAGTGTTCCAGAGTAGAGTGTGTTCCAGAGTAAAGAGAGTAGAGTGTTCCAGAGTAGAGAGTGTTCCAGAGTAGAGAGTGTTCCAGAGTAGAGAGTGTTCCAGAGTGGAGTGTTCCAGAGTAGAGAGTGTTCCAGAGTAGAGAGTGTTCCAGAGTAGAGAGTGTTTCAGAGTAGAGAGTTTTCCAGAGGAGAGTAGACAGTGTTCCAGAGCAGAGAGGAGAGAGTGTTCCAGTGTAGAGTGTTCCAGAGTAGAGAGTGTTCCAGAGTAGAGAGTGTTCCAGAGTAGAGAGTGTTCCAGAGTAGAGAGTGTTCCAGAGTAGAGAGTGTTCCAGAGCAGAGAGTATTCCAGGGTAGAGAGTATTCCAGAATAGAGAGTGTTCCAGAGCAGAGAGTGTTCCAGGGTAGAGAGTGTTCGAAGAGTAGTGAGTGTTCCAGAGCAGAGAGTGTTCCAGAGTAGAGAGTGTTCCAGAGTAGATAGTGTTCCAGAGTAGAGAGTGTTCCAGAGTAGAGAGTGTTCCAGTGTAAAGAGTAGAGAGCATTCCAGAGTAGAGAGTGTTCCAGAGTAGCGAGTATTCCAGAGTAGAGAGTTTTCCAGAGTAGAGAGTGTTCCAGAGCAGAGAGTGTTCCAGGGTAGAGATTGTTCCAGAGTAGAGAGTGTTCCAGGGTAGAGAGTGTTCCAGAGTAGAGAGTGTTCCAGAGTAGAGACTGTAAGTGTAGAAAGTGTTCCAGAGTAGAGAGTGTTCCAGGGTAGAGAGTGTTCCAGTGCAGAGAGTGTTCCAGGGTAGAGAGTGTACCAGAGTAGAGAGTGTTCCAGAGTAGAGACTGTAAGTGTAGAAAGTGTTCCAGAGTAGAGAGTGTTCCAGAGCAGAGAGTGTTCCAGAGTAGAGAGTGTTCCAGAGCAGAGAGTGTTCCAGGGTAGAGAGTGTTCCAGAGTAGAGAGTGTTAAAGAGTAGAGAGTGTTTCAGAGTAGATAGTGTTCCAGAGTAGAGAGTGTTCCAGAGCAGAGAGTGTTACTGAGCAGAGAGTTTTCCAGAGTAGACAGTGTTCCACAGTAGAGAGTGTTCCAGAGTAGAGAGTGTTCCAGAGTAGAGTGTTCCAGAGTAGAGAGTGTTCCAGAGTAGAGAGTGTTCCAGAGTAGAGAGTGTAACTGAGCAGAGAGTGTTCCAGAGTAGAGAGTGTTCCAGAGTAGAAAGTAAAGTGGTTCCAGAGTAGAGAGTGTTCCAGGGTAGAGAGTGTTCCAGAGCAGAGAGTGTTCCAGGGTAGAGAGTGTTCCAGATTAGAGAGTGTTCCAGAGTAGAGAGTGTTCCAGAGTAGAGAGAGTTCCAGAGCAGAGAGTGTTCCAGGGTGAGAGTGTTCCAGAGTAGTGAGTGTTCCAGAACAGTGAGTGTTCCAGAGCAGAGAGTGTTCCAGAATAGAAAGTAAAGTGTGTTCCAGAGTAGAGAGTGTTCCAGAGTAGAGGGTGTTCCAGAGTAGAGAGTGTTCCAGAGCAGAGAGTGTTCCAGGGTAGAGAGTGTTCCAGAGTAGAGAGTATTCCAGAGCAGAGAGTGTTTCAGAGTAGATAATGTTCCAGAGTAGAGAGTGTTCCAGAGCAGAGAGTGTTACTGAGCAGAGAGTGTTCCAGAGTAGAGAGTGTTCCAGAGTAGAGAGTGTTCCAGAGTAGAGAGTGTTCCTGAGTAGAGAGTGTTCCAGAGTAGAGAGTGTTCCAGAGTAGAGAGTGTTCCAGAGTAGAGAGTGTTCCAGAGCAGAGAGTATTATAGAGTAGAGAGTGTTCCAGAGTAGAGAGAG
>NW_027006112.1:0-3376 GCF_036934945.1 Oncorhynchus masou masou | reverse complement strand
AGGATACTAGGAAGAGGAGGCCGTGTAGCCCTTCTTCTCAGCTAGCCATCAGGATACTAGGAAGGGAGGCCATGTAGCCCATCAGGATACTTCTCAGCTAGCCATCAGGATACTAGGAAGAGAGAGGCCATGTTCTTCTCAGCCCTTACTTGTGGCCTTCTTCTCAGCTAGCCATCAGGATACTGGGAAGAGGAGGCCATGTAGCCCTTCTTCTCAGCTAGCCATCAGGATACTAGGAAGAGGAGGCCTTGTAGCCCTTCTTCTCAGCTGGCCATCAGGATACTAGGACGAGGAGGCCTTGTAGCCCTTCTTCTCAGCTAGCCATCAGGATACTAGGAAGAGGAGGCCTTGTAGCCCTTATTCTCAGCTATCCATCAGGATACTAGGAAGATGAGGCCGTGTAGCCCGTCTTTTCAGCTAGCCATCAGGATACTAGGAAGAGGAGGCCTTGTAGCCCTTCTTTTCAGCTAGCCATCAGGATACTAGGAAGAGGAGGCCATGTAGCCCTTCTTCTCAGCTAGCCATCAGGATACTAGGAAGAGGAGGCCCCTTCTTCTCAGCTAGCCATCAGGATACTAGGAAGAGGAGGCCATGTAGCCCTTCTTCTCAGCTAGCCATCAGGATACTAGGAAGAGGAGGCCATGTAGCCCTTCTTCTCAGGATACTAGCCATCTTTTCAGGATACTAGGAAGAGGAGGCCATGTAGCCCTTCTTCTTCAGCTAGCCATCAGGATACTAGGAAGAGGAGGCCATGTAGCCCTTCTTCTCAGCTAGCCATCAGGATACTAGGAAGAGGAGGCCATGTAGCCCTTCTTCTCAGCTAGCCATCAGGATACTAGGAAGAGGAGGCCATGTAGCCCTTCTTCTCAGCTAGCCATCAGGATACTAGGAAGAGGAGGCCATGTAGCCCTTCTTCTTCTCAGCCCTAGCCATCAGGATACTAGGAAGAGGAGGCCATGTAGCCCTTCTTCTCAGCTAGCCATCAGGATACTAGGAAGAGGAGGCCATGTGCCCTTATTCTCAGCTAGCCATCAGGATAGGAAGAGGAGGCCATGTCCCTTCTTCTCAGCTAGCCATCAGGATACTAGGAAGAGGAGGCCATGTAGCCCTTCTTCTCAGCTAGCCATCAGGATACTAGGAAGAGGAGGCCATGTAGCCCTTCTTCTCAGCTAGCCATCAGGATACTAGGAAGAGGAGGCCTTGTAGCCCTTCTTCTCAGCTGGCCATCAGGATACTAGGACGAGGAGGCCATGTGGCCCTTCTTCTCAGCTAGCCATCAGGATACTAGGAAGAGGAGGCCATTCTTCTCAGCTGATACTAGGAAGAGCTAGCCATCAGGATACTAGGAAGAGGAGGCCTTGTAGCCCTTATTCTCAGCTATCCATCAGGATACTAGGAAGAGGAGGCCGTGTAGCCCGTCTTTTCAGCTAGCCATCAGGATACTAGGAAGAGGAGGCCTTGTAGCCCGTCTTTTCAGCTAGCCATCAGGATACTAGGACGAGGAGGCCGTGTAGCCCTTCTTCTCAGCCTAGCCATCAGGATACTAGGAAGAGGAGGCCGTGTAGCCCTTCTTCTCAGCTAGCCATCAGGATACTAGGAAGAGGAGGCCTTGTTGCCCTTCTTCTCAGCCTAGCCATCAGGATACTAGGAAGAGGAGGCCATGTAGCCCTTCTTCTCAGCTAGCCATCAGGATACTAGGAAGAGGAGGCCATGTAGCCCTTCTTCTCAGCTAGCCATCAGGATACTAGGAAGAGGAGGCCATGTAGCCCTTCTTCTCAGCTAGCCATCAGGATACTAGGAAGAGGAGGCCTTGTAGCCCTTCTTCTCAGCTGGCCATCAGGATACTAGGAAGAGGAGGCCGTGTAGCCCTTCTTCTCAGCTGGCCATCAGGATACTAGGAAGAGGAGGCCATGTAGCCCTTCTTCTCAGCTAGCCATCAGGATACTAGGAAGAGGAGGCCTTGTAGCCCTTCTTCTCAGCTAGCCATCAGGATACTAGGAAGAGGAGGCCGTGTAGCCCTTCTTCTCAGCTAGCCATCAGGATACTAGGAAGAGGAGGCCATGTAGCCCTTCTTCTCAGCTGGCCATCAGGATACTAGGAAGAGGAGGCCGTGTAGCCCTTCTTCTCAGCCTAGCCATCAGGATACTAGGAAGAGGAGGCCATGTAGCCCTTCTTCTCAGCTAGCCATCAGGATACTAGGAAGAGGAGGCCGTGTAGCCCTTCTTCTCAGCTAGCCATCAGGATACTAGGAAGAGGAGGCCATGTAGCCCTTCTTCTCAGCTGGCCATCAGGATACTAGGAAGAGGAGGCCATGTAGCCCTTCTTCTCAGCTATGCATCAGGATACTAGGAAGAGGAGGCCGTGTAGCCCTTCTTCTCAGCTAGCCATCAGGATACTAGGAAGGGAGGCCGTGTAGCCCTTCTTCTCAGCTAGCCATCAGGATACTAGGAAGAGGAGGCCATGTAGCCCTTCTTCTCAGCTAGCCATCAGGATACTAGGAAGAGGAGGCCTTGTAGCCCTTCTTCTCAGCTAGCCATCAGGATACTAGGAAGAGGAGGCCATGTAGCCCGTCTTCTCAGCCTAGCCTCCTTTCCTTAATCTGCTTTGGTCGCCGGAGTTGCCTTCGGTCATCTTGGCCAGGAGCAACAGGTAAGCCCGCTGTGCAGAGAAAAATGGACTGGAAGGATTAGTTGTCTCACGTAAGTAGCTGTTCATTCTTAGCCTGGGTACCAGTCAGTTTGTGATAACAAACTCACTGTTCTCAGTGTCATATGCCAAACATGCAGTACGACAGGAGTCTCATTTCATAAAAGTGCCTTTGTTTCCACTCCTCCGTTACCTTTTGATATTTTTCAAAAGCATACAAGGGGAGGACGGAGGAACGGACTCAAGCTAAAACCAATTGAGCTCCTCCCACAGAGTACAGGAAGTGGGCACGTCAAGCAGATCTGGATTTCCAGGCTAATTTGATCTGTGGAATATGGCCAGACCAGCACAGCCTACCCACCAGGACCTTAGATGCAATGGAAAGCTAGAGAGATACTGCTGCTCCTGCAGTTTATTGAACCTATAACTGGTATGGGTGACATTGCAGTGTGCAGCACACACCACTGCACCATAAGAGTATTGAGGATCTGTGTTGACAATCAATGACTCACCACATTTCCTGACATGTGCTTTCGCCCGGTGATTTCCATGGAAACCATACTGTATGGACAGGATACTATGGGGTTCTGTAACATCATGATTTACAAAACATCATTTTTTTTAACCTTTATTTAACTAGGCAAGTCCGTGCAAGAACAAATTCTTATTTTCAATGTCGGTCTTGATCTTGCAACCTTTCGGTTACTAGTCCAACGCTCTAACCACTAGG
>NW_027006111.1:0-3378 GCF_036934945.1 Oncorhynchus masou masou | reverse complement strand
TATTATGGTACAGTAGAATATCATTATGGTACAGTAGAGTAGAATATCATTATGGTACAGTAGAGTAGAATATTATTATGGTACAGTAGAATATCAATATGGTACCGTAGAATATCATTATGGTACAGTAGAATATTATTATGGTACAGTAGAATATTATTATGGTACAGTAGAATATCATTATGGTACAGTAGAGAAAATATCATTATGGTACAGTAGAATATCATTATGGTACAGTAGAGTAGAATATCATTATGGTACCGTAGAATATCATTATGGTACTAGAATATTATTATGGTACAGTAGAATATTATTATGGTACAGTAGAATATCATTAAGTAGAGTAGAATATCATTATGGTACCGTAGAATATCATTATGAAACTGTGAATATTATTATGGTACAGTAGAATATTATTATGGTACAGTAGAATATCATTATGGTACAGTAGAGAATATCATTATGGTACAGTAGAATATCATTATGGTACAGTAGAGTAGAATATCATTATGGTACAGTAGAGTAGAATACCATTATGGTACAGTAGAGTAGAATATCATTATGGTACAGTAGAATATCATTATGGTACAGTAGAGTAGAATATTATTATGGTACAGTAGAATATCATTATGGTACAGTAGAGTAGAATATCATTATGGTACAGTAGAATATCATTATGGTACAGTAGAGTAGAATATTATTATGGTACAGTAGAATATCATTATGGTACCGTAGAATATCATTATGGTACAGTAGAGTAGAATATCATTATGGTACAGTAGAGTAGAATATCATTATGGTACAGTAGAGTAGAATACCATTATGGTACAGTAGAGTAGAATATCATTATGGTACAGTAGAGTAGAATATCATTATGGTACAGTAGAAGGACATGGTGGTACAGTAGAGTAGAATACTTATTATGGTACAGTAGAATATCATTATGGTACAGTAGAGTAGAATACCATTATGTTACAGTAGAGTAGAATATCATTATGGTACAGTAGAGTAGAATATCATTATGGTAGAGTAGAATATCATTATGGTACAGTAGAGTAGAGTATCATTATGGTACAGTAGAGTAGAATATCATTATGGTACAGTAGAATATCATTATGGTACAGTAGAGTAGAATATCATTAAGGTACAGTAGAATATCATTATGGTACAGTAGAGTAGAATATCATTATGGTACAGTAGAGTAGAATATCATTATGGTACAGTAGAGTAGAATATCATTATGGTACAGTAGAATATCATTATGGTACAGTAGAGTAGAATATCATTATGGTACAGTAGAGTATAATATCATTATGGTACAGTAGAATATCATTATGGCAATAGCAGAGTAGAATACCATTATGTTACAGTAGAGTAGAATATCATTATGGTACAGTAGAGTAGAATACCATTATGTTACAGTAGAGTAGAATATCATTATGGTACAGTAGAATATCATTATGGTACAGTAGAGTAGAATATCATTATGGTAGAGTAGAATATCATTATGGTACAGTAGAGTAGAATATCATTATGGTACAGTAGAGTAGAATATCATTATGGTACAGTAGAATATCATTATGGTACAGTAGAGTAGAATATCATTAAGGTACAGTAGAATATCATTATGGTACAGTAGAGTAGAATATCATTATGGTACAGTAGAGTAGAATATCATTATGGTACAGTAGAGTAGAATATCATTATGGTACAGTAGAATATCATTATGGTACAGTGGAGTAGAATATCATTATGGTACAGTAGGAGTATAATATCATTATGGTACAGTAGAGTATCATTATGGTACAGTAGAATATCATTATGGTACAGTAGAATATCATTATAGTACAGTATAATATCATTATGGTACAGTATAATATCATTATGGTACAGTAAAGTAGAATACATTATGTTACAGTATAATATCATTATGGTACAGTAAAGTAGAATACCATTATGTTACAGTATAATATCATTATGGTACAGTAGAATACCATTATGGTACAGTATAATATCATTGTACAGTAGAATACCATTATGGTACAGTATAATATCATTATGGTACAGTAGAATATCATTATGGTACAGTAGAATAATACCATTATGGTACATCATTATGGTACAGTAGAATATCATTATGGTACAGTAGAATATAATACCATTATGTTACAGTAGAGTATACCATTATGGTACAGTAGAATATCATTATGGTACAGTAGAATATCATTATGGTACAGTAGAGTAGAATATTATTATGGTACAGTAGAGTAGAATATCATTATGAAGGTACAGTAGAATATCATTATGTTACAGTAGAGTAGAATATCATTATGGTACAGTAGAATATCATTATGGTACAGTAGAGTAGAATATCATTATGTTACAGTAGAGTAGAATATCATTATGTTACAGTATAATATCATTATGAGTAGAATATCATTATGTTACAGTAGAATATCATTATGGTACAGGAGAAATCATTATGAGTACAGTAGAGTAGAATATCATTATGGTACAGTTATGGTACAGTAGAGTAGAATACCATTATGGTACAGTAGAGTGAATATCATTATGGTACAGTAGAATATCATTATGAACATTAGAATATCATTATGTTACAGTAGAGTAGAATATCATTATGGTACAGTAGAATATCATTATGGTACAGTAGAATATCATTATGTTACAGTAGAGTAGAATATCATTATGGTACAGTAGAATATCATTATGGTACAGGAGAATATCATTATGTTACAGTAGGTAGAATATCATTATGGTACAGTAGAGTAGAATATCATTATGGTACAGTAGAATATCATTATGGTACAGGAGAATATCATTATGGTACAGTAGAATATCATTTATGTTACAGTAGAGTAGAATATCATTATGGTACAGTAGAATATCATTATGGTACAGTACAGTAGAATATCATTATGGTACAGTAGAGTAGAATATCATTATGGTACAGTAGAATATAATGATGGTACAGTAGAGTAGAATGTCATTATGGTACAGTAGAATACCATTATGGTACAGTAGAATATCATTATGGTACAGTGACAATATCGTACAGTAGAATATCGTACAATACAGTAGAATATCATTATGGTACAGTAGAATATCATTATGGTACAGTAGAGTAGAATATCATTATGGTACAGTAGAATATCATTATATGGTACAGTAGAGTAGAATACCATTATGGTAGAGTAGAATATCATTATGGTACAGTAGAATATCATTATGGTACAGTAGAGTAGAATATTATTATGGTACAGTAGAATATCATTATGGTACAGTAGAGTAGAATATCATTATGGTACAGTAGAGTAGAATATCATTATGGTACAGTAGAATATCATTATGGTACAGTAG
>NW_027006110.1:0-3380 GCF_036934945.1 Oncorhynchus masou masou | reverse complement strand
TCAATACAGCTGTGTGGTGTCCTCGCTGTGGTCTCCTCCATCCCCTCTATCCCTCCCTCGTCAATACAGCTGTGTGGTTCCTCGTTGTGGTCTCCTCCATCCCCTCTATCCCTCCCTCGTCAATACAGCTGTGTGGTGCCTCGTTGTGGTCTCCTCCATCCCCTCTATCCCTCCCTCGTCAATACAGCTGTGTGGTGCCTCGTTGTGGTCTCCTCCATCCCCTCTATCCCTCCCTCGTCAATACAGCTGTGTGGTGCCTCGTTGTGGTCTCCTCCATCCCCTCTATCCCTCCCTCGTCAATACAGCTGTGTGGTGCCTCGTTGTGGTCTCCTCCATCCCCTCTATCCCTCCCTCGTCAATACAGCTGTGTGGTGCCTCGTTGTGGTCTCCTCCATCCCCTCTATCCCTCCCTCGTCAATACAGCTGTGTGGTGCCTCGTTGTGGTCTCCTCCACCCCTCTATCCCTCCCTCGTCAATACAGCTGTGTGGTGCCTCGTTGTGGTCTCCTCCATCCCCTCTATCCCTCCCTCGTCAATACAGCTGTGTGGTGCCTCGTTGTGGTCTCCTCCATCCCCTCTATCCCTCCCTCGTCAATACAGCTGTGTGGTGCCTCGTTGTGGTCTCCTCCATCCCCTCTATCCCTCCCTCGTCAATACAGCTGTGTGGTGCCTCGTTGTGGTCTCCTCCATCCCCTCTATCCCTCCCTCGTCAATACAGCTGTGTGGTGCCTCGTTGTGGTCTCCTCCATCCCCTCTATCCCTCCCTCGTCAATACAGCTGTGTGGTGCCTCGTTGTGGTCTCCTCCATCCCCTCTATCCCTCCCTCGTCAATACAGCTGTGTGGTGCCTCGTTGTGGTCTCCTCCATCCCTCCAACTATCTATCCCTATCCCCCTCGTCAATACAGCTGTGTGGTGCCTCGTTGTGGTCTCCTCCATCCCCTCTATCCCTCCCTCGTCAATACAGCTGTGTGTGTGCCTCGTTGTGGTCTCCTCCATCCCCTCTATCCCTCCCTCGTCAATACAGCTGTGTGGTGCCTCGTTGTGGTCTCCTCCATCCCCTCTATCCCTCCCTCGTCAATACAGCTGTGTGGTGCCTCGTTGTGGTCTCCTCCATCCCCTCTATCCCTCCCTCGTCAATACAGCTGTGGTGGTGCCTCGTTGTGGTCTCCTCCATCCCCTCTATCCCTCCCTCGTCAATACAGCTGTGTGGTGCCTCGTTGTGGTCTCCTCCATCCCCTCTATCCCTCCCTCGTCAATACAGCTGTGTGGTGCCTCGTTGTGGTCTCCTCCATCCCCTCTATCCCTCCCTCGTCAATACAGCTGTGTGGTGCCTCGTTGTGGTCTCCTCCACCCCCTCTATCCCTCCCTCGTCAATACAGCTGTGTGGTGCCTCGTTGTGGTCTCCTCCATCCCCTCTATCCCTCCCTCGTCAATACAGCTGTGTGGTTCCTCGTTGTGGTCTCCTCCATCCCCTCTATCCCTCCCTCGTCAATACAGCTGTGTGGTGCCTCGTTGTGGTCTCCTCCATCCCCAAATCTATCCCTATCCTCCTCGTCAATACAGCTGTGGTGGTGCCTCGTTGTGGTCTCCTCCATCCCCTCTATCCCTCCCTCGTCAATACAGCTGTGTGTGTGCCTCGTTGTGGTCTCCTCCATCCCCTCTATCCCTCCCTCATCAATACAGCTGTGTGGTGCCTCGTTGTGGTCTCCTCCATCCCCTCTATCCCTCCCTCGTCAATACAGCTGTGTGGTGCCTCGTTGTGGTCTCCTCCATCCCCTCCATCCCTCCCTCGTCAATACAGCTGTGTGTGTGCCTCGTTGTGGTCTCCTCCATCCCCTCTATCCCTCCCTCGTCAATACAGCTGTGTGGTGCCTCGTTGTGGTCTCCTCCATCCCCTCTATCCCTCCCTCGTCAATACAGCTGTGTGGTGCCTCGTTGTGGTCTCCTCCATCCCCTCTATCCCTCCCTCGTCAATACAGCTGTGTGGTGCCTCGTTGTGGTCTCCTCCATCCCCTCTATCCCTCCCTCGTCAATACAGCTGTGTGGTGCCTCGTTGTGGTCTCCTCCATCCCCTCTATCCCTCCCTCGTCAATACAGCTGTGTGGTGCCTCGTTGTGGTCTCCTCCATCCCCTCTATCCCTCCCTCGTCAATACAGCTGTGTGGTGCCTCGTTGTGGTCTCCTCCACCCCCTCTATCCCTCCCCTCGTCAATACAGCTGTGTGGTGCCTCGTTGTGGTCTCCTCCATCCCCTCTATCCCTCCCTCGTCAATACAGCTGTGTGGTGCCTCGTTGTGGTCTCCTCCATCCCCTCTATCCCTCCCTCGTCAATACAGCTGTGTGGTGCCTCGTTGTGGTCTCCTCCATCCCCTCTATCCCTCCCTCGTCAATACAGCTGTGGTGGTGCCTCGTTGTGGTCTCCTCCATCCCCTCTATCCCTCCCTCGTCAATACAGCTGTGTGGTGCCTCGTTGTGGTCTCCTCCATCCCCTCTATCCCTCCCTCGTCAATACAGCTGTGTGGTGCCTCGTTGTGGTCTCCTCCATCCCCTCTATCCCTCCCTCGTCAATACAGCTGTGTGGTGCCTCGTTGTGGTCTCCTCCATCCCCTCTATCCCTCCCTCGTCAATACAGCTGTGTGGTGCCTCGTTGTGGTCTCCTCCATCCCCTCTATCCCTCCCTCGTCAATACAGCTGTGTGGTGCCTCGTTGTGGTCTCCTCCATCCCCTCTATCCCTCCCTCGTCAATACAGCTGTGTGGTGCCTCGTTGTGGTCTCCTCCATCCCCTCTATCCCTCCCTCGTCAATACAGCTGTGTGGTGCCTCGTTGTGGTCTCCTCCATCCCCTCTATCCCTCCCTCGTCAATACAGCTGTGTGGTGCCTCGTTGTGGTCTCCTCCATCCCCTCTATCCCTCCCTCGTCAATACAGCTGTGTGGTGCCTCGTTGTGGTCTCCTCCATCCCCTCTATCCCTCCCTCGTCAATACAGCTGTGTGGTGCCTCGTTGTGGTCTCCTCCACCCCTCTATCCCTCCCTCGTCAATACAGCTGTGTGGTGCCTCGTTGTGGTCTCCTCCATCCCTCTATCCCTCCCTCGTCAATACAGCTGTGTGGTGCCTCGTTGTGGTCTCCTCCATCCCCTCTATCCCTCCCTCGTCAATACAGCTGTGTGGTGCCTCGTTGTGGTCTCCTCCATCCCCTCTATCCCTCCCTCGTCAATACAGCTGTGTGGTGCCTCGTTGTGGTCTCCTCCATCCCCTCTATCCCTCCCTCGTCAATACAGCTGTGTGGTGCCTCGTTGTGGTCTCCTCCATCCACTATCCCTCCACTCGTCCAATACAGCTGTGTGGTGCCTCGTTGTGGTCTCCTCATCCCTCTATCCCTCC
>NW_027006109.1:0-3381 GCF_036934945.1 Oncorhynchus masou masou | reverse complement strand
GAAACGACACATTTTTTATTTTTTTTGTTTGCACTTTAAATCTAAAAGAAAGTGTATAGCAGAGGATGGTTTCCATCCATCGACCTCTTTGTTATGGGCCCAGCACGCTTCCGCTGCGCCACTCTTCTCTCAGACAATTAAGAAAAGACTAGAACTCTCAATCCATGGCTTAGGAGGCCAGTGTTTTGTGGCCACTGGGGTACTGTGTAAACAGTAAGGACCACGAACTGTTGGAAGAGGTCAAAAAAATGTCTAATGGAACTGAGACATGCCCATGAAACGACACATTTTTTAAATTTTTTGTTTGCACTTAAAATCTAAAAAGAATCTGTTTAGCAGAGGATGGTTTCCATCCATCGACCTCTGGGTTATGGGCCCAGCACGCTTCCACTGCGCCACTCTGCTCAGCCACTTAAAAAGACTAGAACTCACAATCCATGGCTTAGGAGGCCAGTGTCTTAGGCCACTGGGGTACTGTGTAAACAGTATGACCAATAAAAACTGTTGGAAGAGTTCAAAAAAATGTATAATGGAACTGAGACATGCCAATGAAATGACAAATTAAAAAAAAAATAATTTTATTTGCAATTAAAATCTAAAAAGAAACTGTTTAGCAGAGGATGGTTTCGATCCACCGACCTCTGCTAGCATGCTTCCGCTGCACCACTCTACTCTCTGCCACTTAAGAAAAGACTACCACTCACAATCCATGGCTTATTAGGCCAGTGTCTTGAGCCACTGAGACACCATGTGAAACAGTATGACCTATACGAACTGTTGGAAGAGGTCAAAAAAAATGTATATTGGCAATGAGACCATGGCCATGAAACATTTTAAATTTTTTGTTGCACTTAAAATCTAAAAAGAATCTGTTTAGCAGAGGATGGTTTCGATCCATCGACCTCTGGGTTATGGACCCTGCACGCTTCCGCTGTGCCACTCTGCTCTCAGCCACTTCAGAAAAGACTAGAACTCACAATCCATGGCTTAGGAGGCCAGTGTCTTAGGGCACTGGGGTACTGTGTAAACAGTATGACCTATACGAACTGTTGGAAGAGGTTAAAAAAATGTATATTGGCAATGAGACATGACCATGAAACGACACATTTTTTAATTTTTTTGTTTGCACTTTAAATCTAAAAAGAAAGTGTATAGCAGAGGATGGTTTCCATCCATCGACCTCTTTGTTATGGGCCCAGCACGCTTCCGCTGCGCCACTCTTCTCTCAGACACTTAAGAAAAGACTAGAACTCACAATCCATGGCTTAGGAGGCCAGTGTCTTAGGCCACTGGGGTACTGTGTAAACAGTATGACCAATACGAACTGTTGGAAGAGGTCAAAAAGTGTATAATGGAAGTGAGACATGCCAATGAAATGACAAATTAAGAAAAAAAAAATTGTTTGAACTTAAAATCTGAAAAGAAACTGTTTGGCAGAGGATGGTTTCGATCCATCGACCTCTGGGTTGTGGGCCCAGCACGCTTCCGCTGTGCCTCTCTGCTCTCAGCCACTTAAGAATAGACTAGAACTCACAATCCATGGCTTAGGAGGCCAGTGTGCTTAGGCCACTGGGGTACTGTGTCAACAGTATGACCTATACGAACTGTTGGAAGTGGTAAAAAAATGTATAATTGGCACTGAGACATGCCCATGAAACGACACATTTTTAAAATTTTTTGTTTGCACTTAAAATCTAAAAAGAAACTGTTTAGCAGAGGATGGTTTCGATCCATCGACCTCTGGGTTATGGGCCCAGCACGCTTCCGCTGCGCCACTCTGCTCTCAGCCACTTAAGAAAAGACTAGAACTCACATTCCATGGCTTAGGAGGCCAGTGTCTTAGGCCACTGGGGTACTGTGTAAACAGTATGACCTATACGAACTGTTGGAAGAGGTTAAAAAAAATGTATATTGGCAATGAGACATGGCCATGAAACAACACATTTTTTAATTTTTTTGTTTGCACTTAAAATCTGAAAAGAAACTGTTGGCAGAGGATGGTTTCGATCCATCGACCTCTGGGTTATGGGCCCAGCACGCTTCCGCTGCACCACTCTGCTCTCAGCCACTTAAGAAAAGACTAGAACTCACAATCCATGGCTTAGGAGGCCAGTGTCTTAGGCCACTGGGGTACTGTGTAAAACAGTATGACCTATACGAACTGTTGGAAGAGGTCAAAATGTATAATGGAACTGAGACATGCCCATGAAACCACACATTTTTTAAAATTTTTTGTTTGCACTTTAAATCTGAAAAGAAAGTGTATAGAGAGATGGTTTCTATCCATCAACCTCTGGTTATGGGCCCAGCACGCTCGCTGCGCCCACTCTTCTCTCAGCCACTTAAGAAAAGACTAGAACTCACAATCCATGGCTTAGGAGGCCAGTGTCTTAGGCCACTGGGGTACTGTGTAAACAGTATGACCTAATACGAACTGTTGGAAGAGGTCAAAAAAAATGTCTAATGGAACTGAGACATGCCCATGAAACGACAGATTTTTAAATGTTTTGTTTGCACTTAAAATCTGAAAAGAAACTGTTTAGCAGAGGATGGTTTCTGTCCACTGACCTCTGGGTTGTGGGCCCAGCACGCTTCCGCTGCGCCACTCTGCTCTCAGCTACGTAAGAAAAGACTAGAACTCACAATCCATGGTGCTTAGGAGGCCAGTGTCTTAGGCCACTGGGGTACTGTGTAAACAGCATGACCTATACGAACTGTTGGAAGAGGTAAAAAAATAAATATATTGGCAATGAGACATGACCATGAAACGACACATTTTTTAATTTTTTTGTTTGCACTTTTAAATCTAAAAAAGAAAGTGTATTGCAGAGGATGGTTTCCATCCATCGACCTCTTTGTTATGGGCCCAGCACGCTTCCGCTGCGCCACTCTTCTCTCAGACACTTAAGAAAAGACTAGAACTCTCAATCCATGACTTAGGAGGCCAGTGTCTTAGGCCACTGGGGTACTGTGTAAACAGTATGACCTATACGAACTGTTGGAAGAGGTCAAAAAAATGTCTAATGGAACTGAGACATGCCCATGAAACGACACATTTTTTAAATTTTTTGTTTGCACTTAAAATCTGAAAAGAAACTGTTTAGCAGAGGATGGTTTCTATCCATCGACCTCTGGGTTATGGGCCCAGCACGCTTCCGCTGCGCCACTCTGCTCTCAGCCACTTAAGAAAAGACTAGAACTCACAATCCATGGCTTAGGAGGCCAGTGTCTTAGGCCACTGGGGTACTGTGTAAACAGCACAGACCAATACGAACTGTTGGAAGAGTGTAATCAAAAGTGTATAATGGCACTGAGACATGCCCATGAAACGACACATTTTTAAAAATTTGTTCGCACTTAAAATCTAAAAAGAAACTGTTT
>NW_027006108.1:0-3382 GCF_036934945.1 Oncorhynchus masou masou | reverse complement strand
TGTGTAGTATAGTATACACTAGCTAGTGTAGTGAGTGTAGTATAGTATACACTAGCTAGTGTAGTGAGTGTAGTATAGTATACACTAGCTAGTGTAGTGAGTGTAGTATAGTATACACTAGCTAGTGTAGTGAGTGTAGTATAGTATACACTAGCTAGTGTAGTGAGTGTAGTATAGTATACACTAGCTAGTGTAGTGAGTGTAGTATAGTATACACTAGCTAGTGTAGTGAGTGTAGTATAGTGTACACTAGCTAGTGTAGTGAGTGTAGTATAGTATACACTAGCTAGTGTAGTGAGTGTAGTATAGTATACACTAGCTAGTGTAGTGTGTGTAGTGTAGTGTACACTAGCTCGTGTAGTGAGTGTAGTATAGTATACACTAGCTAGTGTAGTGAGTGTAGTATAGTATACACTAGCTAGTGTAGTGTGTGTAGTGTAGTGTACACTAGCTCGTGTAGTATAGTGTACACTAGCCAGTGTAGTGAGTGTAGTATAGTATACACTAGCTAGTGTAGTGAGTGTAGTATAGTATACACTAGCTAGTGTAGTGTGTGTAGTGTAGTATACACTAGCTAGTGTAGTGAGTGTAGTATAGTATACACTAGCTAGTGTAGTGAGTGTAGTATAGTATACACTAGCTAGTGTAGTGAGTGTAGTATAGTATACACTAGCTAGTGTAGTGAGTGTAGTATAGTATACACTAGCTAGTGTAGTGAGTGTAGTATAGTATACACTAGCTAGTGTAGTGAGTGTAGTATAGTATACACTAGCTAGTGTAGTGAGTGTAGTATAGTATACACTAGCTAGTGTAGTGAGTGTAGTATAGTATACACTAGCTAGTGTAGTGAGTGTAGTATAGTATACACTAGCTAGTGTAGTGAGTGTAGTATAGTATACACTAGCTAGTGTAGTGAGTGTAGTATAGTATACACTAGCTAGTGTAGTGAGTGTAGTATAGTATACACTAGCTAGTGTAGTGAGTGTAGTATAGTATACACTAGCTAGTGTAGTGAGTGTAGTATAGTATACACTAGCTAGTGTAGTGAGTGTAGTATAGTATACACTAGCTAGTGTAGTGAGTGTAGTATAGTATACACTAGCTAGTGTAGTGAGTGTAGTATAGTATACACTAGCTAGTGTAGTGAGTGTAGTATAGTGTACACTAGCTAGTGTAGTGAGTGTAGTATAGTATACACTAGCTAGTGTAGTGAGTGTAGTATAGTGTACACTAGCTAGTGTAGTGAGTGTAGTATAGTATACACTAGCTAGTGTAGTGAGTGTAGTATAGTATACACTAGCTAGTGTAGTGAGTGTAGTATAGTATACACTAGCTAGTGTAGTGAGTGTAGTATAGTATACACTAGCTAGTGTAGTGAGTGTAGTATAGTATACACTAGCTAGTGTAGTGTGTGTAGTGTAGTGTACACTAGCTAGTGTAGTGAGTGTAGTATAGTATACACTAGCTAGTGTAGTGAGTGTAGTATAGTATACACTAGCTAGTGTAGTGAGTGTAGTATAGTATACACTAGCTAGTGTAGTGAGTGTAGTATAGTATACACTAGCTAGTGTAGTGAGTGTAGTATAGTATACACTAGCTAGTGTAGTGAGTGTAGTATAGTATACACTAGCTAGTGTAGTGAGTGTAGTATAGTATACACTAGCTAGTGTAGTGAGTGTAGTATAGTATACACTAGCTAGTGTAGTGAGTGTAGTATAGTATACACTAGCTAGTGTAGTGAGTGTAGTATAGTATACACTAGCTAGTGTAGTGAGTGTAGTATAGTATACACTAGCTAGTGTAGTATAGTATACACTAGCTAGTGTAGTGAGTGTAGTATAGTATACACTAGCCAGTGTAGTGAGTGTAGTATAGTGTACACTAGCTCGTGTAGTGAGTGTAGTATAGTATACACTAGCTAGTGTAGTGAGTGTAGTATAGTATACACTAGCTAGTGTAGTGAGTGTAGTATAGTATACACTAGCTAGTGTAGTGAGTGTAGTATAGTATACACTAGCTAGTGTAGTGAGTGTAGTATAGTATACACTAGCTAGTGTAGTGAGTGTAGTATAGTATACACTAGCTAGTGTAGTGAGTGTAGTATAGTATACACTAGCTAGTGTAGTGAGTGTAGTATAGTATACACTAGCTAGTGTAGTGTGTGTAGTGTAGTGTACACTAGCTAGTGTAGTGAGTGTAGTATAGTATACACTAGCTAGTGTAGTGAGTGTAGTATAGTATACACTAGCTAGTGTAGTGAGTGTAGTATAGTATACACTAGCTAGTGTAGTGAGTGTAGTATAGTATACACTAGCTAGTGTAGTGAGTGTAGTATAGTATACACTAGCTAGTGTAGTGAGTGTAGTATAGTATACACTAGCTAGTGTAGTGAGTGTAGTATAGTATACACTAGCTAGTGTAGTGAGTGTAGTAGTATACACTAGCTAGTGTAGTGAGTGTAGTATAGTATACACTAGCTAGTGTAGTATAGTATACACACTAGCTAGTGTAGTGAGTGGGTATATACACTAGCTAGTGTAGTGTGTGTAGTGTGTAGTGTACACTAGCTAGTGTAGTGAGTGTAGTATAGTATACACTAGCTAGTGTAGTGAGTGTAGTATAGTGTACACTAGCCAGTGTAGTGAGTGTGATGAGTGTAGTATAGTGTACACTAGCAGTGTAGTGAGTGTAGTATAGTATACACTAGCAAGATTGTAGTGAGTGTAGTATAGTATGCTGCGCTAGTGTAGTGTGTGTAGTGTGTACACTAGCTCGTGTAGTGAGTGTGAGTATAGTATACACTAGCTAGTGTAGTGAGTGTAGTATAGTATACACTAGCTAGTGTAGTGTGTGTA
This sequence comes from Oncorhynchus masou masou, assembly GCF_036934945.1. NCBI lineage: Eukaryota > Metazoa > Chordata > Actinopteri > Salmoniformes > Salmonidae > Oncorhynchus > Oncorhynchus masou. The sequence goes on along the minus strand of NW_027006108.1, from coordinate 527 downwards.
GTGTAGTGTACACTAGCTCGTGTATTCTATAGTATACACTAGCTAGTGTAGTGAGTGTAGTGTAGTGTACACTAGCTAGTGTAGTGAGTGTAGTATAGTATACACTAGCTAGTGTAGTGTGTGTAGTGTAGTGTACTAGCTAGTGTAGTGAGTGTAGTATAGTATACACTAGCTAGTGTAGTGAGTGTAGTATAGTATACACTAGCTAGTGTAGTGAGTGTAGTATAGTATACACTAGCTAGTGTAGTGAGTGTAGTATAGTATGCACTAGCTAGTGTAGTGAGTGTAGTATATTATAGCACTAGCTAGTGTAGTGTGTGTAGTTGTAGTGTACACTAGCTAGTGTAGTGAGTGTAGTATAGTATACACTAGCTAGTGTAGTGAGTGTAGTATAGTATACACTAGCTAGTGTAGTGAGTGTAGTATAGTATACACTAGCTAGTGTAGTGAGTGTAGTATATTATACACTAGCTAGTGTAGTGTGTGTAGTGTAGTGTACACTAGCTAGTGTAGTGAGTGTAGTATAG
>NW_027006107.1:0-3382 GCF_036934945.1 Oncorhynchus masou masou | reverse complement strand
TTCTCCCCAGTCTCTCTTCTCTTCTCTATCATTCTCCCCAGTCTCTCTTCTCTTCTCTATCATTCTCCCCAGTCTCTCTTCTCTTCTCTATCATTCTCCCCAGTCTCTCTTCTCTTCTCTATCATTCTACCCAGTCTCTCTTCTCTTCTCTATCATTCTCCCCAGTCTCTCTTCTCTTCTCTATCATTCTCCCCAGTCTCTCTTCTCTTCTCTATCATTCTCCCCAGTCTCTCTTCTCTTCTCTATCATTCTCCCCAGTCTCTCTTCTCTATCATTCTCCCCAGTCTCTCTTCTCTTCTCTATCATTCTCCCAGTCTCTCTTCTCTTCTCTATCATTCCCCCAGTCTCTCTTCTCTTCATTCTCCCATTCTCCCTATCAGTCTCCCCAGTCTCTTCTCTATCATTCTCCCCAGTCTCTCTTCTCTTCTCTATCATTCTCCCCAGTCTCTCTTCTCTTCTCTATCATTCTCCCAGTCTCTCTTCTCTTCTCTATCATTCTCCCCAGTCTCTATTCTCTTCTCTATCATTCTCCCCTCAGTCTCTTTCTCTTCTATCATTCTCCCCAGTCTCTCTTCTCTTCTCTATCATTCTCCCCAGTCTCTCTTCTCTTCTCTATCATTCTCCCCAGTCTCTCTTCTCTATCATTCTCCCCAGTCTCTCTTCTCTTCTCTATCATTCTCCCCAGTCTCTCTTCTCTTCTCTATCATTCTCCCCAGTCTCTCTTCTCTTCTCTATCATTCTCCCCAGTCTCTCTTCTCTTCTCTATCATTCTCCCCAGTCTCTCTTCTTCTATATCATTCTCCCCAGTCTCTCTTCTCTTCTCTATCATTCTCCCCAGTCTCTCTTCTCTATCATTCTCCCCAGTCTCTCTTCTCTATCATTCTCCCCAGTCTCTCTTCTCTTCTTCATTCTCCCCAGTCTCTCTCTTCTCTTCATTCTCCCCCAGTCTCTCTTCTCTTCTCCTATCATTCTCCCCAGTCTCCTCTTCTCTATCATTCTCCCCAGTCTCTCTTCTCTTCTCTATCATTCTCCCAGTCTCCTCTTCTCTATCATTCTCCCCAGTCTCTCTTCTCTTCTCTATTCTCCCCAGTCTCTCTTCTCTTCTCTATCATTCTCCCCAGTCTCTATTCTCTTCTCTATCATTCTCCCCCAGTCTCTCTTTCTCTTCTCATTCTCCTTAGCCCCCCATCATTCTCCAGTCTCTCTTCTCTTCTCTATCATTCTCCCCAGTCTCTCTTCTCTTCTCTATCATTCTCCCCAGTCTCTCTTCTCTTCTCTATCATTCTCCCCAGTCTCTCTTCTCTTCTCTATCATTCTCCCCAGTCTCTCTTCTCTATCATTCCTCCCCAGTCTCTCTTCTCTTCTCTATCATTCTCCCCAGTCTCTTTCTCTTCTCTATCATTCTCCCCAGTCTCTCTTCTCTATCATTCTCCCCAGTCTCTCTTCTCTTCTCTATCATTCTCCCCAGTCTCTCTCTTCTCTTCTCTCTCATTCTCCCCAGTCTCTCTTCTCTTCTCTATCATTCTCCTAGTCTCTCTTCTCTTCTCTATCATTCTCCCCAGTCTCTCTATCATTCTCCCCAGTCTCTCTTCTCTTCTCTATCATTCTCCCCAGTCTCTCTTCTCTTCTCTATCATTCTCCCCAGTCTCTTCTCTATCATTCTCCCCAGTCTCTCTTCTCTTCTCTATCATTCTCCCCCAGTCTCTCTTCTCTTCTCTATCATTCTCCCCAGTCTCTCTTCTCTATCATTCTCCCCAGTCTCTCTTCTCTATCATTCTCCCCCAGTCTCTCTTCTCTTCTCTATCATTCTCCCAGTCTCTCTTCTCTTCTCTATCATTCTCCCCAGTCTCTCTTCTCTTCTTCTCCCCAGTCTCTCTCTCTTTCTCTATCATTCCCCCAGTCTCTCTTCTCTTCTCTATCATTCTCCCCAGTCTCTCTTCTCTATCATTCTCCCCAGTCTCTCTTCTCTTCTCTATCATTCTCCCCAGTCTCTCTTCTCTTCTCTATCATTCTCCCCAGTCTCTCTTCTCTTCTCTATCATTCTCCCCAGTCTCTCTTCTCTTCTCTATCATTCTCCCCAGTCTCTCTTCTCTATCATTCTCCCCAGTCTCTCTTCTCTTCTCTATCATTCTCCCCAGTCTCTCTTCTCTTCTCTATCATTCTCCCCAGTCTCTCTTCTCTATCATTCTCCCCAGTCTCTCCTCTCTTCTCTATCATTCTCCCCAGTCTCTCTTCTCTATCATTCTCCCCAGTCTCTCTTCTCTTCTCTATCATTCTCCCCAGTCTCCTCTCTTCTCTATCATTCTCCCCAGTCTCTCTTCTCTATCATTCTCCCCAGTCTCTTCTCTTCTCTACCATTTCTCTGATCTCTCTTCTCTTCTCCTATCATTCTCCCCAGTCTCTCTTCTCTTCTCTATCATTCTCCCAGTCTCTCTTCTCTTCTCTATCATTCCCCCAGTCTCTTCTCTTCCTGTCTTTCTTCCTCCAATTCTTCCTCTCACTGTGATGAGTGTAACATAATGGTTTTGTGATTTTCTATTGAACCAACAAACTGGGATGGTAATTATCTCCCTCTACCTCTCCATCCTTCTGTCCTCTCCTCTCCTCTCCTCTCCTCTCCTCTCTCTCCCCTCCTTCTATTCTCTTCTCTCTCTTCTCTCATCTGGCTGAGTCACACCAACCACCCAGAATCAGACTCCTCTACCTGCATCATCTCTCTCTCTCTAATCCGTCAAATGTTATTTGTCACATGCGCCAAATACAACATGTGCCAGACCTTACAGTGAAATAACTTGCCACAAGCCCTTAATAACTGGTGCAGTTTTAAGAAAAATAAGGGCTAAGAAAGTATTGCACTAAAATAATCTGGTAAAAGAAAGAAAAAAGAAAGAAAGAAAAGAAAAACTGAAAAATAAGAAATAATTAAGGAGCAACAGTAAAATAACAGTAGCGAGGCTGTATACAGGGTGTGCCGGTACAGAGTCAATGTGAGGAGGCTGTATACAGGGGGTGCCGGTACAGAGTCAATGTGAGGAGGCTGTATACAGGGGGTGCCGGTACAGAGTCAATGTGAGGAGGCTGTATACAGGGGGTGCCGGTACAGAGTCAATGTGAGGAGGCTGTATACAGGGGGTGCCGGTGCAGAGTCAATGTGAGGAGGCTGTATACAGGGGGTGCCGGTACAGAGTCAATGTGAGGAGGCTGTATACAGGGGTGCCGGTACAGAGTCAATGTGAGGAGGCTGGATACAGGGGGTGCCGGTACAGAGTCAATGTGAGGAGGCTGTATACAGGGGGTGCCGGTACAGATCAATGTGAGGAGGCTGTATACAGGGGGTGCCGGTACAGAGTCAATGTGAGGAGGCTGTATACAGGGGGTGCCG
>NW_027006106.1:0-3383 GCF_036934945.1 Oncorhynchus masou masou | reverse complement strand
AACTGTGTGTTGCTTTAAAAAAACTGTGTGTTGCTTTATAAAAACTGTGTGTGTTGCTTTAAAAAAACGGTGTCGATTTATAAAAAACCGTGTGTGTTGCTTTATTAAAACTGTGTGTGTTGCTTTATAATAACTGTGTGTGTTGCTTTATAAAAACTGTGTGTGTTTCTTTATCAAATCAAATCAAATTTATTTATATAGCCCTTCGTACATCAGCTGATATCTCAAAGTGCTGTACAGAAACCCAGCCTAAAACCCCAAACAGCAAGCAATGCAGGTGTAGAAGCACGGTGGCTAGGAAAAACTCCCTAGAAAAGCCAAAACCTAGGAAGAAACCTAGAGAGGAACCAGGCTATGTGGGGTGGCCAGTCCTCTTCTGGCTGTGCCGGGTAGAGATTATAACAGAACATGGCCAAGATGTTCAAATGTTCATAAATGACCAGCATGGTCGAATAATAATAAGGCAGAACAGTTGAAACTGGAGCAGCAGCACGTCCAGGTGGACTGGGGACAGCAAGGAGTCATCATGTCAAGTAGTCCTGGGGCATGGTCCTAGGGCTCAGGTCAGTTGAAACTGGAGCAGCAGCACGGCCAGGTGGACTGGGGACAGCAAGGAGTCATCATGTCAGGTAGTCCTGGGGCATGGTCCTAGGGCTCAGGTCGTCCGAGAGAGAGAAGGAGAGAATTAGAGAACGCACACTTAGATTCACACAGGACACCGAATTGGACAGGAGAAGTACTCCAGATATAACAAACTGACCCCAGCCCCCCGACACATAAACTACTGCAGCATAAATACTGGAGGCTGAGACAGGAGGGGTCAGGAGACACTGTGGCCCCACCCGAGGACACCCCCGGACAGGGCCAAACAGGAAGGATATAACCCCACCCACTTTGCCAAAGCACAGCCCCCACACCACTGGAGGGATATCTTCAACCACCAACTTACCATCCTGAGACAAAGCTGAGTATAGCCCGCAAAGATCTCCGCCACGGCACAACCCAAGGGGGGCGCCAACCCAGACAGGATGACCACATCAGTGAATCAACCCACTCAGGTGACGCACCCCCTCCAGGGACGGCATGAGAGAGCCCCAGCAAGCCAGTGACTCAGCCCCTGTAATAGGGTTAGAGGCAGAGAATCCCAGTGGAAAGAGGGGAACCGGCCAGGCAGAGACAGCAAGGGTGGTTCGTTGCTCCAGAGCCTTTCCGTTCACCTTCCCACTCCTGGGCCAGACTACACTCAATCATATGACCCACTGAAGAGATGAGTCTTCAGTAAAGACTTAAAGGTTGAGACCGAGTTTGCGTCTCTGACATGGGTAGGCAGACCGTTCCATAAAAATGGAGCTCTATAGGAGAAAGCCCTGCCTCCAGCTGTTTGCTTAGAAATTCTAGGGACAATTAGGAGGCCTGCGTCTTGTGACCGTAGCGTACGTGTAGGTATGTACGGCAGGACCAAATCAGAGAGATAGGTAGGAGCAAGCCCATGCAATGCTTTGTAGGTTAGCAGTAAAACCTTGAAATCAGCCCTTGCTTTGACAGGAAGCCAGTGTAGGGAGGCTAGCACTGGAGTAATATGATCAAATGTTTTGGTTCTAGTCAGGATTCTAGCAGCCGTATTTAGCACTAACTGAAGTTTATTTAGTGCTTTATCCGGGTAGCCGGAAAGTAGAGCATTGCAGTAGTCTAACCTAGAAGTGACAAAAGCATGGATTAATTTTTCTGCATCATTTTTGGACAGAAAGTTTCTGATTTTTGCAATGTTACGTAGATGGAAAAAAGCTGTCCTTGAAATGGTCTTGATATGTTCTTCAAAAGAGAGATCAGGGTCCAGAGTAACGCCGAGGTCCTTCACAGTTTTATTTGAGATGACTGTACAACCATTAAGATTAATTGTCAGATTCAACAGAAGATCTCTTTGTTTCTTGGGACCTAGAACAAGCATCTCTGTTTTATCCGAGTTTAAAAGTAGAAAGTTTGCTGCCATCCACTTCCTTATGTCTGAAACACATGCTTCTAGCGAGGGCAATTTTGGGGCTTCACCATGTTTCATTGAAATGTACAGCTGTGTATCATCCGCATAGCAGTGAAAGTTAACATTATGTTTTCGAATAACATCCCCAAGAGGTAAAATATATAGTGAAAACAACAGCGGTCCTAAAACGGAACCTTGAGGAACACCGAAATTTACAGTTGATTTGTCAGAGGACAAACCATCCACAGAGACAAACTGATATCTTTCCGACAGATAAGATCTAAACCAGGCCAGAACTTGTCCGTGTAGACCAATTTGGGTTTCCAATCTCTCCAAAAGAATGTGGTGATCGATGGTATCAAAAGCAGCACTAAGGTCTAGGAGCATGAGGACAGATGCAGAGCCTCGGTCCGATGCCATTAAAATGTCATTTACCACCTTCACAAGTGCCGTCTCAGTGCTATGATGGGGTCTAAAACCAGACTGAAGCATTTCATATACATTGTTTGTCTTCAGGAAGGCAGTGAGTTGCTGCGCAACAGCCTTTTCAAAACTTTTTGAGAGGAATGGAAGATTCGATATAGGCCGATAGTTTTTTATATTTTCTGGGTCAAGGTTTGGCTTTTTCAAGAGAGGCTTTATTACTGCCACTTTTAGTGAGTTTGGTACACATCCGGTGGATAGAGAGCCGTTTATTATGTTCAACATAGGAGGGCCAAGCACAGGAAGCAGCTCTTTCAGTAGTTTAGTTGGAATAGGGTCCAGTAAGCAGCTTGAAGGTTTAGAGGCCATGATTATTTTCATCATTGTGTCAAGAGATATAGTACTAAAACACTTGAGCGTCTCTCTTGATCCTAGGTCCACGCAGAGTTGTGCAGACTCAGGACAACTGAGCTTTGAAGGAGTACGCAGATTTAAAGAGGAGTCTGTAATTTGCTTTCTAATAATCATAATTTTTTCCTCAAAGAAGTTCATGAATTTATCACTGCTAAAGTGAAAGACATCCTCTCTTGGGGAATGCTGCTTTTTAGTTAGCTTTGCGACCGTATCAAAAAGGAATTTTGGATTGTTCTTATTGTCCTTAATTAAGTTAGAAAAATAGGATGATCGAGCAGCAGTAAGGGCTCTTCGGTACTGCACGGTACTGTCTTTCCAAGCTAGACGGAAGACTTCCAGTTTGGTGTGGCGCCATTTCCGTTCCAATTTTCTGGAAGCTTGCTTCAGAGCTCGGGTATTTTCTGTGTACCAGGGAGCTAGTTTCTTATGAGAAATGTTTTTAGTTTTTAGGGGTGCAACTACATCTAGGGTATTGCGCAAGGTTAAATTGAGTTCCTCAGTTAGGTGGTTAACTGATTTTTGTCCTCTGGTGTCATTGGGTAGACAGAGGACAAAACGGTGTGTGTTA
>NW_027006105.1:0-3383 GCF_036934945.1 Oncorhynchus masou masou | reverse complement strand
AATATCACCTGAGCCGAAGAACATTAATACAATCCTGAAGTAGTGTAGTTTCACCTCAATTACACAAAGGTTTTCCCCTGGCTTTCTTGCTTGAGAGCCCCGATGTGTGCGGTCTACAAGGACGTCTTTATCCATTTGGATGGCTTCCTTCAATAACTTGAGACCGATAAAGTCCTCTACTACCCCCATGATCCTGACATTGGATCTTCGCAAATAACCTTGTAAATGGTATGCATTGTTCCTTAAGGCTAGTCACATCAGTTTCAAGCTTCTTAACTGTGTTTTTTAGCATAGTCGTGTCGTCCGGAGCATGTTGACGAGACCGTTTTCTTAACTGTTTCCAGTTCAGTACGAACCCTTGTTGTTTGCTTTGCAAGTTCATTCTTGACGGTTTGAAACGCTGACTTAATACAATTAAAGTCCTCATTGAGCAACTCCTTGAGTTCCGATTTGAGTACAGATGAAATGTCCGCTCTGAGGGCACCAAGAATTTCGGCCTTCAAATTTTTTCACTGAGCCGAGGGAAGGAGCCGCTGCTCCCATTTGTTGAAGTACTCGAGCTCCTGAGTCTTAGGCCTAGTGTTCTCTTTTGTCAGTGACTCATCTGAATATAAACTTTTGCAGGTTATGCGCCATTTACGCATTAAAATGAAAATAAAAGTTTAAAAAGTAAAGCACGTCATTCAAAGGCTGTATTTCATAAATGCAATTTCAGCATGATGTCGTAAATACGTGACCTACTCCATGGCTTGCTCACTCATTGGGTTGTTAACGTGGTTTTTTTTTACATAAATAAATGTGGAACTAAAAAAAAGGCTGTGTAGAACACCATTGCCCAAAATGCATTGCTCCTATAACTTTCAAAAGTTTGCCCACAACATGTATTTTCCTATGAATGAGGTCGCACAAAAATGTGTCTCTTTTCCTACTAATTAAGTCACGCAAAAATGTGTGTATTTTCAGATGAATTAAGCCACACAAAAACACACAATCTGCCTTAAATACTTTTTCTACGTATTTGCACAATTTGAGTGTGAGATTGTATTGCAACACCACACAGCATTGTTTATGTCATGATACACCTAGCCAGTTAGTTTATCAAAATAATGTTTTGAGTTATTATAGTTGTACTTCAGGACGGGAATCACAACATAACTTCAGTTGTCATGACTAGATCATTAAAAAAACAATACAGGTAATAAAAAATAGAAAGAGAGGGAAATAGTTGATACTCCAAATTAGTTGTCAATTACCCTTTTCTCCTAAATAAATTGGAAGGTTTTTTATTCTGTTTTTCAGATTAGATTTGGCTGGAACACATTTCCCTTGTTGTGGGTGTTGTTGAGAATTAATAACTTAAAAAATGTACTAAACCCCCTACAGAACTTCAGATGGGCTTTGGATGCAGAGAACGACAGGACAGTGAGACTAAAAGTATATCACTTTAGAGAGGCTCTTTTTGGTGGCATTTCTGTGAGGGAAATAACATTCAAACCTTTTCAACTGAATACATCAGTTCTGGCCAATAATTTGGGGACATCTGTGTGTTTTCAAAAGTTATTGTTGCTTTAGCCCTAAGCTCACTGCACTGTGAAAACATATGCAGATGTTTCATATTTGGGACTGTTTCAATGTATGAGGTAGTTTGACATTTGGAGGCTTCAAACCCTGTTTCCTTCAGTTCCTGGATTCCATTAAAACAGCCCATGACTCCGACAGTCTAATACCCCATGTGTTTAAAGGCGTGGGAATAGTGGTGGAATTAATTGGCTGACCCTTCAGTTTTGGAAAAAATCCTCTTGATTAATTCCGATTATGCATCCCCTCCATACATTAGTAGTCTGCGGGAAGTTTAATTACAGTTATAATTAAATATGAACCAGAGGAATTAAACCAGTTTTACTGAAATAGCCACTCGTGATTTAATCTAAGTGACTGTGCCTGTGTTTACATTTACATAATGAGCTATAACAACTCAACAATTTACATACCTGCCTTACGGGACAAACAAACACGTAACTCTTAAACATAGCAAAAAGGCATATCTATAGGCAGAATGTTGGTAACTCTTTCTTTAAAACTGGCAGGTATAACATATTTTGTCTTGTTGTTAGCATGTATGACCCCTTATAAATTCTTATTATTTTCATCTCAGAATGATTTTGACAAAATACCAGCAATTCTCAATCAGTTGAAATATTGATACATAGGGACATAACCTATTATAAGCCTTGTAATAAGACATTACAAAGGCTCATACCTGCAGGCTTTAAGTAAAGTGTTGCCCAATTGCTCATCTAAATGTACTGCAGGGTCTACAGTCAATCACGGAGTGTTTCGGGACATATTCAATCAATCGCTATCCTGGTCTGTTGTCCCCACATGCTTCAAGATGGCCACCATTGTTCCTGTTCCCAAGAAAGATTAGGTAACTGAACTAAATGACTATCGCCCCGTTACATTTACTTAATTTTAACAAGGCTAATCTGAACACAAGACTCCCTAAATTCTATCAGCATATCTATTGTGCTACCAGGGCTGGTAAAACCCTGGATCATTGTTATTCTAACTCCATTTTGTTGCTCCCTGCCTATAGACAGAGGAAGACACAGGAAGCTCCCGCGCTCAGGTCTGTTCAACGCTGATCCGACCAATCTGATTCCACGCTTCAAGATTGCTTCGATCACGTGGATTGGGATATGTTCCGCATTGCGTCAAACAACAACATTGACGAATATGCTGATTCGGTGAGCGAGTTTATTAGCAAGTGCATCGGCGATGTCGTAACAACAGCAACTATTAAAACATTCCCAAACCAGAAACCCGTGGATTGATGGCAGCATTCGCGCGAAACTGAAAGCGCAAACCACTGCTTTTAACCAGGGCAAGGTGACCGGAAACATGACCGAAAACAAACAGTGTAGCTATTCCCTCCACAAGGTAATCAAACAAGCTAAGCGTCAGTATAGAGACAAAGTAGAGTCGCAATTCAATGGCTCAGACACAAGAGGTATGTGGCAGGGTCTACAGTCAATCACGGATTACAAAAAGAAAACCAGCCCCGTCGCGGATCCGGGCGTCTTGCCCCCAGACAGACTAAACAACTTCTTTGCTCGATTTGAAGACAATACAGTGCCACTGACACGGCCAGCTACCAAAACCTGCAGACTCTACTTCACTGCAGCCAACGTGAGTAAAACATTTAACGTGTTAACCCTCGCAGGGCTGCAGGGCCCAGGCGGCATCCCCAGCCACGTCCTAAGAGCATGCGCAGACCAGCTGGCTGGTGTGTTTACGGACATATTCAATCAACCCTTATCCCAGTCTGCTGTTCCCACATGCTTCAAGAGGAACACCATTGTTCCTGTTCCCAAGAAAGATAA
>NW_027006104.1:0-3384 GCF_036934945.1 Oncorhynchus masou masou | reverse complement strand
AGCCACACAGTAAGAAGTTTTGATGCTATTCCACAGTCTAGCCACACAGTAAGAAGTTTTGATGCTATTCCACAGTCTAGCCACATAGTAAGAAGTTTTGATGCTATTCCACAGTCTAGCCACACAGTAAGACGTTTTGATGCTATTCCACAGTCTAGCCACACAGTAAGAAGTTTTGATGCTATTCCACAGTCTAGCCACATAGTAAGAAGTTTTGATGCTATTCCACAGTCTAGCCACACAGTAAGACGTTTTGATGCTATTCCACAGTCTAGCCACACAGTAAGACGTTTTGATGCTATTCCACAGTCTAGCCACACAGTAAGACGTTTTGATGCTATTCCACAGTCTAGCCACATAGTAAGACATTTTGATGCTATTCCACAGTCTAGCCACATAGTAAGACATTTTGATGCTATTCCACAGTCTAGCCACATAGTAAGACATTTTTATGCTATTCCACAGTCTAGCCACACAGTAAGAAGTTTTGATGCTATTCCACAGTCTAGACAGATAAGAAGAGGTTTGTGAATATTTTAATTTAAACTATACTGTCTATACTATAGGACTTTTGAAAATGTTGTTGAAAATACATAATATATTTTCTTGCAATGTAATCTAAACACACTGTCTAGATTAACACTGATAGATATTGCTACTGTGCTGAAACCCATCACTCTACCTCCCTGCCCTTAGCCCCCAACCTGGTCCTTATCGGACAGAAAGGGGAAGTGGCTGTTCCTCTCCCCACTGACCCTAACTTGCCTCTGCATGCCTGTTATAGGCTAGATCAACTACCTGTTAGTATTGGGCTAGGTTAGGTTCCTCTGGGCAGATCAATATAACTGTTAACATTGGGCTAACTTCCTCTGGGCAGAGAAATATATTTGTTAGCATTGGGCTAGCTTCCTCAGGGTAGATCAATATAACTGTTAGCGTTGGGCCAGCTTCCTCTGGGAAGGTTAACATGCCTGTTTGCATTTGTCCAGATCAACATACCTGTTAGCATTGAGCTAGATTCTTCTGGACAGACACATGTTAGCATTGGGCTAGATCAACATGCATGTTACCATTGGGGTAGCTTCCTCTGGGTATATAATTGTTAGCATTGGGCCAAATCAACATGAATGCTACCATTGAGCTAGCTTCCTTTGGGCAGATACCTGTTAGCATTGGGCTTGCTTCCTCTCTTGTCACTGGATTGACGGCATAGAACATGACGTATGGGTCACAGCCCAGTGACCAGACCTGCAATTATTACTTGTCACAACTGACTGTAAATTAGTTTTTTGTGACATCAGTCTAGTGAAATATCCTTATTTTACATTATTCGGTTTAAGCATGTCGGGTGATCCCCCGCTCCCCCTCCCCCCGGTCGACACTGGAGTGGTGTACCCATCCAAAAATAACTTGTCTGAGGTGTTTAGAGCGCTGGCCCTGACACAGTGATTATAGGGGGTGCTCTAGGTGAGGAAAGCTGTGGTTTCATGTTGAATATCTGAGAAATCCATTGTGAGTTTCACCTTTTGGAGCACTAGTACTTCAGTGAGTTATTTACCATGGGGAGGAAGTCGGTGAGTTAATCCCAGGGCCGTTATAAAGAGCTACATGTCAGCCTTTCTAGAATATGAAGGGGCCTGAGCTTTGTCTCGAGGGACATGAGATTTCTAGGGACACACATTCATATTTACGGATATAATGTCTAAAACGTGTTCATATTCCTAGTCTGGAAGGTGACAATATGTTTATTAAAAATGTTGTTCTGACAGGTTAGTCTGAGGTTTTGAAGTCAGGGAGAGGATGAGAAGGTGCCGGGTGATGGACAACTCACCCTTCACCCGCTCTGCTTTAAACCCAGTGGACCCTGAGTGAGGGGGAAGAAAAAGCATAACCTCCTCTCCAAACCTTCACAACCCTCCAATAGATCCATTGTGTGGACCTATAGGCAGCACTTACCTCATTGGTACCACGTACTCATTCCACCCACAATGCTAAGCTCTGGTACAAGGGAGAGGAGGTTGAGGTATGGTAAAGGGAGGGTACAGGGTTGGTTGGAAACAGTAACAGTATATCTTTCTACCAGTAGAGTCATTATATCAGCCATGGAACAGTCCATCAGCTGGATACTTGCCATGAATAACGTCTGCCTACGGTGGCCTCTGGGAGCCATATCATTGAGGATTTTGTGGTTATTTTTCCACGCCATGACATGTTGCTGCAGTCTCAGACAAAACCACACCTTGATATGGAACGCTCTTTTATGGGAGAGTTTGGATGAGAAGGCGTGGATAACATGCATGTGGTGTTAGTGTTTTGGGGAGAAAGCCGTAAGCATGATGCTGGGATTGTCATGACGTGGTTCACACCCGCTCAGTGCACACATACTAAAGTGTATCAGTCACCCAATAAATCGTGCTGGAGGGAAAACACAACACATGATATATTGCTGTCTAATGAACATGAGCAGAGGTGGTGGAGCAGGGTATGTGTGTGGGTCTGTTTATGGTAGGGGGTGGTTGCTTTTCAGAGTGTGTGTACACGTGTGTTTGAGTGTCCGCCTTTGTGTGTTAGTGTGTGTGTGTGTTCAGGGGCTGGGTGCAGTTTGGGGGGAACCAGGCTACTTCGCTATTCCTGTGGTGTATTGGACACAGGGCCTGTAGTCACAAGAGGTTAATTGTAGGCATTTAAGTGTTAAAGGCTGGAAGGTGGAAGGACCTTCTATTTATACATGGTCAGAGGTAATGAGGTGAAATGATTCTGTCTGACAGCGATGGGATCTGACCACAGTGGTGGATGGAGAGGCTCCTGACCTGGCCCAGGCTTCAGGGAATGTTTTCACTCCAAACAAGAGAAGCTGAAACATAACCAGACTAATTCATTCCCATTTACATACGCCCTGCCTTGTTCTGCATCCCAAATGGCACCGTATTCCCTATGTAGTGCACTACTTCTGACCAGGGCCAATAGAACTCTGGTCAAAGAAGTGCACTATACAGGGAATATGATGTTACTTGGGACGTAGATTCTGTCTCCATTCAGTTCCATTCATACAGCCATCCATTTGTCAGCATTGCGGCGATTGATTGACTAATCAATTAATCCCCAGGTGCTCCAATTAAATGGATATTAAACTAATAGGCTGTGGGATTGTGTTATGCTTCCTTTCACTGTTTTTCTTAAACATGTAACATACACTCATATACATAAGGAGACACACACACACACACACACACACACACACACACACACACACACACACACACACACACACACACACACACACACACACACACACACACGCACACACACACTGCGACTGCAATTTCAATGTTCTTCTTTCTGTGGAACAAAGACAATTTCATTCAGAAGATTAGACACATTTTC
>NW_027006103.1:0-3384 GCF_036934945.1 Oncorhynchus masou masou | reverse complement strand
ACATTTACATTTTTTACATTTAAGTCATTTAGCAGACGCTCTTATCCAGAGCGACTTACAAATTGGTGAATTCACCTTCTGACATCCAGTGGAGCAGCCACTTTACAATAGTGCATCTAAATCATTAAGGGGGGTGAGAAGGATAACTTATCCTATCCTAGGTATTCCTTGAAGAGGTGGGGTTTCAGGTGTCTCCGGAAGGTGGTGATTGACTCCGCTGTCCTGGCGTCGTGGAGGTAGTTTGTTCCACCATTGGGGGCCAGAGCAGCGAACAGTTTTGACTGGGCTGAGCGGGAACTGTACTTCCTCAATGGTAGGGAGGCGAGCAGGCCAGAGGTGGATGAACGCAGTGCCCTTGCTTGGGTGTAGGGCCTGATCAGAGCCTGGAGGTACTGCGGTGCCGTTCCCCTCACAGCTCCGTAGGCAAGCACCATGGTCTTGTAGCGGATGCGAGCTTCAACTGGAAGCCAGTGGAGAGAGCGGAGGAGCGGGGTGACGTGAGAGAACTTGGGAAGGTTGAACACCAGACGGGCTGCGGCGTTCTGGATGAGTTGTAGGGGTTTAATGGCACAGGCAGGGAGCCCAGCCAACAGCGAGTTGCAGTAATCCAGACGGGAGATGACTAGTGCCTGGATTAGGACCTGCGCCGCTTCCTGTGTGAGGCAGGGTCGTACTCTGCGGATGTTGTAGAGCATGAACCTACAGGAACGGGCCACCGCCATGATGTTGGTTGAGAACGACAGGGTGTTGTCCAGGATCACGCCAAGGTTCTTAGCGCTCTGGGAGGAGGACACAATGGAGTTGTCAACCGTGATGGCGAGATCATGGAACGGGCAGTCCTTCCCCGGGAGGAAGAGCAGCTCCGTCTTGCCGAGGTTCAGCTTGAGGTGGTGATCCGTCATCCACACTGATATGTCTGCCAGACATGCAGAAATGCGATTCGCCACCTGGTCATCAGAAGGGGGAAAGGAGAAGATTAATTGTGTGTCGTCTGCATAGCAATGATAGGAGAGACCATGTGAGGTTATGACAGAGCCAAGTAACTTGGTGTATAGCGAGAATAGGAGAGGCCTAGAACAGAGCCCTGGGGACACCGGTGGTGAGAGCGCGTGGCGAGGAGACAGATTCTCGCCACGCCACCTGGTAGGAGCGACCTGTCAGGTAGGACGCAATCCAAGCGTGGGCCGCGCCGGAGATGCCCAACTCGGAGAGGGTGGAGAGGAGGATCTGATGGTTCACAGTATCGAAGGCAGCCGATAGGTCTAGAAGGATGAGAGCAGAGGAGAGAGAGTTAGCTTTAGCAGTGCGGAGCGCCTCCGTGATACAGAGAAGAGCAGTCTCAGTTGAATGACTAGTCTTGAAACCTGACTGATTTGGATCAAGAAGGTCATTCTGAGAGAGATAGCGGGAGAGCTGGCCAAGGACGGCACGTTCAAGAGTTTTGGAGAGAAAAGAAAGAAGGGATACTGGTCTGTAGTTGTTGACATCGGAGGGATCGAGTGTAGGTTTTTTCAGAAGGGGTGCAACTCTCGCTCTCTTGAAGACGGAAGGGACGTAGCCAGCGGTCAGGGATGAGTTGATGAGCGAGGTGAGGTAAGGGAGAAGGTCTCCGGAAATGGTCTGGAGAAGAGAGGAGGGGATAGGGTCAAGCGGGCAGGTTGTTGGGCGGCCGGCCGTCACAAGAAGCGAGATTTCATCTGGAGAGAGAGGGGAGAAAGAGGTCAGAGCACAGGGTAGGGCAGTGTGAGCAGAACCAGCGGTGTCGTTTGACTTAGCAAACGAGGATCGGATGTCGTCGACCTTCTTTTCAAAATGGTTGACGAAGTCATCTGCAGAGAGCGAGGAGGGGGGAGGGGGAGGAGGATTCAGGAGGGAGGAAAAGGTGGCAAAGAGCTTCCTAGGGTTAGAGGCAGATGCTTGGAATTTAGAGTGGAAGAAAGTGGCTTTAGCAGCAGAGACAGAGGAGGAAAATGTAGAGAGGAGGGAGTGAAAGGATGCCAGGTCCGCAGGGAGGCGAGTTTTCCTCCATTTCCGCTCGGCTGCCCGGAGCACTGTTCTGTGAGCTCGCAATGAGTCGTCGAGCCACGGAGCGGGGAGGGGAGGACCGAGCCGGCCTGGAGGATAGGGGACATAGAGAGTCAAAGGATGCAGAAAGGGAAGAGAGGAGGGTTGAGGAGGCAGAATCAGGAGATAGGTTGGAGAAGGTATGAGCAGAGGGAAGAGATGATAGGATGGAAGAGGAGAGAGTAGCGGGGGAGAGAGAGCGCGAAGGTTGGGACGGCGCGATACCATCCGAGTAGGGGCAGTGTGGGAAGTGTTGGATGAGAGCGAGAGGGAAAAGGATACAAGGTAGTGGTCGGAGACTTGGAGGGGAGTTGCAATGAGGTTAGTGGAAGAACAGCATCTAGTAAAGATGAGGTCGAGCGTATTGCCTGCCTTGTGAGTAGGGGGGGAAGGTGAGAGGGTGAGGTCAAAAGAGGAGAGGAGTGGAAAGAAGGAGGCAGAGAGGAATGAGTCAAAGGTAGACGTGGGGAGGTTAAAGTCGCCCAGGACTGTGAGAGGTGAGCCGTCTTCAGGAAAGGAGCTTATCAAGGCATCAAGCTCATTGATGAACTCCCCGAGGGAACCTGGAGGGCGATAAATAATAAGGATGTTAAGCTTGAAAGGGCTGGTAACTGTGACAGCATGGAATTCAAAGGAGGCGATAGACAGATGGGTAAGGGGAGAAAGAGAGAATGACCACTTGGGAGAGATGAGGATCCCGGTGCCACCACCCCGCTGACCAGAAGCTCTCGGGGTGTGCGAGAGCACGTGGGCGGACGAAGAGAGAGCAGTAGGAGTAGCAGTGTTGTCTGTGGTGATCCATGTTTCCGTCAGTGCCAAGAAGTCGAGGGACTGGAGGGAGGCATAGGCTGAGATGAACTCTGCCTTGTTGGCCGCAGATCGGCAGTTCCAGAGGCTACCGGAGACCTGGAACTCCACGTGGGTCGTGCGCGCTGGGACCACCAGATTAGGGTGGCCGCGGCCACGCGGTGTGGAGCGTTTGTATGGTCTGTGCAGAGAGGAGAGAACAGGGATAGATAGACACATAGTTGACAGGCTACAGAAGAGGCTACGCTAATGCAAAGGAGATTGGAATGACAAGTGGACTACACTTATCGAATGTTCAGAACGTTAAGCTTACGTAGCAAGAATCTTATTGACTAAAATGATTGAAATGATACAGTACTGCTGGAGTAGGCTAGCTGGCAGTGGCTACGTTGTTGACACTACACTAATCAAGTCGTTCCGTCGAGTGTAATAGTTTCTACAGTGCTGCTATTCGGGGGCTAGCTGGCTAGCTAGCAGTGTTGATTACGTAACGTTACGTTAAAAGAACGACAA
>NW_027006102.1:0-3386 GCF_036934945.1 Oncorhynchus masou masou | reverse complement strand
TAGGGTTATGTATAAAAATGCCCAGTTGCACATTATTTAGGCTACCCATGGCTAGAAGAGATCTCAGTGACTTGCAAGAGGCGGATCTCAACAGAGCATAGGGGGTTTAAAGGGTGTGAGTGTGTTCCTGTCTCAGAGTAATGGACAGCAGGTAGCCTAGTGGTCGAATCCCGAACTGACAAGGTAAAAATCTGTCATTCTGCCCCTGAACAAGGCAGTTCCCCGGTAGAGCAGTTGTTGTAAGTAAGAATTTGTTCTTAACTGACCTTCCTAGTTAAACAAAGGGATTACGTAAAAAAACAAAAACAAAATGGAGACCGCACCTAGCAGTGGAGGTTTCAGTGAGGGAGGCAGACCGACCCAGTGCAGTGTCCAGGAGTGGCCTATTACAGAAAATTGGGACGAAATGGCGCCACACCAAACTGGAAGTCTTCCGTCTAGCTTGGAAAGACAGTACCGTGCAGTACCGAAGAGCCCTTACTGCTGCTCGATCATCCTATTTTTCTAACTTAATTGAGGACAATAAGAACAATCCAAAATTCCTTTTGATACGGTCGCAAAGCTAACTAAAAAGCAGCATTCCCCAAGAGAGGATGACTTTCACTTTAGCAGTGATAAATTCATGAACTTCTTTGAGGAAAAATTATGATTATTAGAAAGCAAATTACAGACTCCTCTTTAAATCTGCGTATTCCTTCAAAGCTCAGTTGTCCTGAGTCTGCACAACTCTGCGTGGACCTAGGATCAAGAGAGACGCTCAAGTGTTTTAGTACTATATCTCTTGACACAATGATGAAAATAATCATGGCCTCTAAACCTTCAAGCTGCTTACTGGACCCTATTCCAACTAAACTACTGAAAGAGCTGCTTCCTGTGCTTGGCCCTCCTATGTTGAACATAATAAACGGCTCTCTATCCACCGGATGTACCAAACTCACTAAAAGTGGCAGTAATAAAGCCTCTCTTGAAAAGCCAAACCTTGACCCAGAAAATATAAAACTATCGGCCTATATCGAATCTTCCATTCCTCTCAAAAATCTTAGAAAAGGCTGTTGCTCAGCAACTCACTGCCTTCCTGAAGACAAACAATGTATATGAAATGCTTCAGTCTGGTTTTAGACCCCATCATAGCACTGAGACGGCACTTGTGAAGGTGGTAAATGACATTTTAATGGCATCGGACCGAGGCTCTGCATCTGTCCTCGGTGCTCTAGACCTTAGTGCTGCTTTTGATACCATCGATCACCACATTCTTGGAGAGATTGGAACCCAAATTGGTCTACACGGACAAGTTCTGGCCTGGTTTAGATCTTATCTGTCGGAAAGATATCAGTTTGTCTCTGTGGATGGTTTGTCCTCTGACAAATCAACTGTAAATTTCGGTGTTCCTCAAGGTTCCGTTTAGGACCGCTGTTGTTTTCACTATATATTTTACCTCTGGGATGTTATTCGAAAACATAATGTTAACTTTCACTGCTATGCGGATGATACACAGCTGTACATTTCAATGAAAACATGGTGAAGCCCCAAAATTGCCCTCGCTAGAAGCATGTGTTTCAGACATAAGTGGAAGTGGATGGCAAACTTTTCTACTTTTTAAACTCGGATAAAACAGAGATGCTTGTTTTAGGTCCCAAGAAACAAAGAGATCTTCTGTTGAATCTGGACAATTAATCTTAATGGTTGTACAGTCATCTCAAATAAAACTGTGAAGTGACCCTTGCGTTACTCTGGACCCTGATCTCTTTTGAAGAACAGATATCAAGACCATTTCAAGGACAGCTTTTTTCCATCTACGTAACATTGCAAAAAAATCAGAAACTTCTGTCCAAAAATGATGCAGAAAAATTAATCCATGCTTTTGTCACTTCTAGGTTAGACTACTGCAATGCTCTACTTTCCGGCTACCCGGATAAAGCACTAAATAAACTTCAGTTAGTGCTAAATACGGCTGCTAGAATCCTGACTAGAACCAAAAATTTGATCATATTACTCCAGTGCTAGCCTCCCTACACTGGCTTCCTGTCAAAGCAAGGGCTGATTTCAAGGTTTTACTGCTAACCTACAAAGCATTGCATGGGCTTGCTCCTACCTATCTCTCTGATTTGGTCCTGCCGTACATACCTACACGTACGCTACGGTCACAAGACGCAGGCCTCCTAATTGTCCCTAGAATTTCTAAGCAAACAGCTGGAGGCAGGGCTTTCTCCTATAGAGCTCCATTTTTATGGAACGGTCTGCCTACCCATGTCAGAGACGCAAACTCGGTCTCAACCTTTAAGTCTTTACTGAAGACTCATCTCTTCAGTGGGTCATATGATTGAGTGTAGTCTGGCCCAGGAGTGGGAAGGTGAACGGAAAGGCTCTGGAGCAACGAACCACCCTTGCTGTCTCTGCCTGGCCGGTTCCCCTCTTTCCACTGGGATTCTCTGCCTCTAACCCTATTACAGGGGCTGAGTCACTGGCTTGCTGGGGCTCTCTCATGCCGTCCCTGGAGGGGGTGCGTCACCTGAGTGGGTTGATTCACTGATGTGGTCATCCTGTCTGGGTTGGCGCCCCCCCTTGGGTTGTGCCGTGGCGGAGATCTTTGCGGGCTATACTCAGCTTTGTCTCAGGATGGTAAGTTGGTGGTTGAAGATATCCCTCCAGTGGTGTGGGGGCTGTGCTTTGGCAAAGTGGGTGGGGTTATATCCTTCCTGTTTGGCCCTGTCCGGGGGTGTCCTCGGGTGGGGCCACAGTGTCTCCTGACCCCTCCTGTCTCAGCCTCCAGTATTTATGCTGCAGTAGTTTATGTGTCGGGGGGCTGGGGTCAGTTTGTTATATCTGGAGTACTTCTCCTGTCCAATTCGGTGTCCTGTGTGAATCTAAGTGTGCGTTCTCTAATTCTCTCCTTCTCTCTCTCGGAGGACCTGAGCCCTAGGACCATGCCCCAGGACTACCTGACATGATGACTCCTTGCTGTCCCCAGTCCACCTGGCCGTGCTGCTGCTCCAGTTTCAACTGACCTGAGCCCTAGGACCATGCCCCAGGACTACTTGACATGATGACTCCTTGCTGTCCCCAGTCCACCTGGCCGTGCTGCTGCTCCAGTTTCAACTGTTCTGCCTTATTATTATTCGACCATGCTGGTCATTTATGAACATTTGAACATCTTGGCCATGTTCTGTTATAATCTCTACCCGGCACAGCCAGAAGAGGACTGGCCACCCCACATAGCCTGGTTCCTCTCTAGGTTTCTTCCTAGGTTTTGGCTTTTCTAGGGAGTTTTTCCTAGCCACCGTGCTTCTACACCTGCATTGCTTGCTGTTTGGGGTTTTAGGCTGGGTTTCTGTACAGCACTTTGAGATATCAGCTGATGTACGAAGGGCTATATAAATAAATTTGAT
>NW_027006101.1:0-3387 GCF_036934945.1 Oncorhynchus masou masou | reverse complement strand
GAGACAACACAATAACACAATAACCAGCTGGAAATAATATAGAGACAACACAAAAACATAATAACCAGATGGAATAATATAGAGACAACACAATAACACAATAACCAGAAGGAAATAATATAGTGACAACACAATAACACAATAACCAGCTGGAAATAATATAGTGACAAAAACAATAACCAGCATGGAAATAATATAGAGACAACACAATAACAAGCTGGAAATAATATAGAGACAGTACAATAACACAATAACCAGATGGAAATAATATAGAGACAACACAATAACCAGCTGGAAATAATATAGAGACAACACAATAACACAAAAACCAGCTGGAAATAATATAGAGACAACACAATAACACAATAACCAGCTGGAAATAATATAGAGACAACACAATAACCATCCGGAAATAATATAGAGACAACACAATAACACAATAACCAGCAGGAAATAATATAGAGACAACACAATAACACAATAAATCACAGCTGAAAATAATATAGAGACAACACAATAACCAGCTGGAATAATATAGAGACAACACAATAACACAATAACCAGCTGGAAATAATATAGAGACAACACAATAACAAGCTGGAAATAATATAGAGACAACACAATAACACAATAACCAGCAGGAAATAATATATAGACAGTACAATAACACAATAACCAGATGGAAATAATATAGAGACAACACAATAACCAGCTGGAAATAATATAGAGACAACACAATAACACAATAACCAGCTGGAAATAATATAGAGACAACACAATAACCATCCGGAAATAATATAGAGACAACACAATTACACAATAACCATCCGGAAATAATATAGAGACAACACAATAACACAATAACCAGCTGGAAATAATATATAGACAACACAATAACACAATAACCAGCTGGAATAATATAGAGACAACACAATAACACAATAACCAGAAGGAAATAATATAGTGGACAACAATAACACAATAACCAGCTGGAAATAATATAGTGACAAAACAATAACCAGAAGGAAATAATATAGTGACAACACAATAACACAATAACCAGAAGGAAATATTATAGAGACAACACAATAACACAATAACCAGCAGGAAATAATATAGAGACAACACAATAACACAATAACCAGAAGGAAATAATATAGTGACAACACAATAACACAATAACCAGCTGGAAATAATATAGTGACAAAACAATAACACAATAACCAGCTGGAAATAATATAGTGACAACACAATAACACAATAACCAGCTGGAAATAATATAGAGACAACCTAATAACACAATAACCAGCTGGAAATAATATAGAGACAACACAATAACACAATAACCAGCTGGAAATAACATAGACAACACAATAACCAGCTGGAAATAATATAGAGACAACACAATTACACAATAACCATCCGGAAATAATATAGAGACAACACAATTACACAATAACCATCCGGAAAATAATATAGGAGACAACACAATAACACAATAACCAGCTGGAAATAATATAGAGACAACACAATAACATAATAACCAGCTGGAATAATATAGAGACAACACAATAACACAATAACCAGAAGGAAATAATATAGTGACAGTACAATAACACAATAACCAGATGGAAATAATATAGAGACAAAACAATAACCAGCTGGAAATAATATAGAGACAACACAATAACACAATAACCAGCTGGAAATAATATAGAGACAACACAATAACACAATAACCAGATGGAAATAATATAGAGACAACAATATAGAGACAACACAATAACGATCCAGCTGGAAATAATATAGAGAGACAAATACAATAACACAATAACAAATACAATAACACAATAACCAGCTGGAAATAATATAGAGACAAACAATAACACAATAACCAGCTGGAAATAATATAGTGACAAAACAATAACCAGAAGGAAATAATATAGTGACAACACAATAACCATCCGGAAATAATATAGAGACAACACAATAACACAATAACCAGCTGGAAATAATATAGAGACAAAACAATAACACAATAACCAGCTGGAAATAATATAGAGACAACACAATTACACAATAACCAGCTGGAAATAATATAGAGACAACACAATAACACAATAACCATCTGGAAATAATATAGAGACAACACAATAACCAGCTGGAAATAATATAGAGACAACACAATTACACAGCCATCCGGAAATAATATAGAGACAACACAATTACAATAACAATCCGGAATAAATAGAGACCACAATAACACAATAACCAGTTGAAATAATATAGAGACAACACAATAACATAATAACCAGATGGAATAATATAGAGACAATAACCAATAACCAGCTGGAAATAATATAGTGACAAAACAATAACCAGCTGGAAATAATATAGTGACAACACAATAACACAATAACCAGCTGGAAATAATATAGAGACAACACAATAACCAGCTGGAAATAATATAGTGACAACACAAAAACACAATAACCAGCTGGAAATAATATAGAGACAACACAATAACACAATAACCAGCTGGAAATAATATAGAGGCAACACAATAACAAAATGACCAGCTGGAAATAATATAGAGGCAACACAACAACACAATAACCAGCTGGAAATAATATAGAGACAACACAATTACCAGCCGGAAATAATATAGAGACTACACAATAACACAATAACCAGCTGGGTATAATATAGAGACAACAAAATAACTTAATTACCAGAAGGAAATAATATAGTGACAACACAATAACACAATACATTTACATTTACATTTAAGTCATTTAGCAGAAGTAAATAATATAGAGACAACACAATAACACAATAACCAGCCGGAAATAATATAGAGACAACACAATAACACAATAACCAGCTGGAATAATATAGATACAACACAATAACACAATAACGAGAAGTAAATAATATAGTGACAACACAATAACACAATAACCAGCTGGAAATAATATAGAGACAACACAATAACACAATAACCAGCAGGAAATAATTTAGAGACAACACAATAACACAATAACCAGCTGGAAATAATATAGAGACAACACAATAACACAATAACCAGCTGGAAATAATATAGTGACAAAAATAACAATAACAACAATAACCAATAACCAGCAGGAAATAATATAGAGACAGTACAATAACACAATAACCAGATGGAAATAATATAGAGACAAAATACAAAAACCAGCTGGAAATAATATAGAGACAACACAATAACACAATAACCAGCTGGAAATAATATAGAGACAACACAATAACCATCCGGAAATAATATAGAGACAACAAAATAACACAATAACCAGCAGGAAATAATATAGAGACAGTACAATAACACAATAACCAGATGGAAATAATATA
>NW_027006100.1:0-3389 GCF_036934945.1 Oncorhynchus masou masou | reverse complement strand
GGGCATTCCTCTGACACTGCCTGGTATCGAGGTCCTGGATGGCAGGCCCTGGTGATGTATTGGGCCGTACACACTACCCTCTGTAGAGCCTTGCGGTCAGAGGCCGAGCAGTTGCCGTACCAGGCGGTGATGCAACCAGTCAGGATGCTCTTGATGGTGCAGCTCTAGAACCTTTAGATTTTTTTTGCCGGTAGAAGCGGTTTTATGAAATGAATGAATGGAAGCTGATCTTTTTTTGTTTTTTACTGCACTGGTCTTGGCTGTCCGAGACCGAGTCAAGACCAAGTAAAATCTTCCTGACACCAAGACAAGACCAAGACACTCTGTGATCTTGAGACAAGTACAACACTGACCGACACTGATAGGGACAGAAAGACAGGTACAATACTGACCGACACTGATAGGGACAGAAAGACAGGTACAACCGACACTGATCGGGACAGAAAGACAGGTACAACACTGACCAACACTGATAGGGACAGAAAGACAGGTACAACACTGATGCGACAGAAAGACAGGTACAACACTGATGCGACAGAAAGACAGGTACAACACTGACCGACACTGATAGGGACAGAAAGACAGGTACAACACTGACCGACACTGATAGGGACAGAAAGACAGAAAGACAGGTACAATACTGACCGACACTGATAGGGACAGAAAGACAGGTACAACACTGACCGACACTGATAGGGACAGAAAGACAGGTACAACACTGACCGACACTGATAGGGACAGAAAGACAGGTACAACACTGACCGACACTGATAGGGACAGAAAGACAGCTACAACACTGATAAAGACAGAAAGACAGGTACAACACTGATAAAGACAGAAAGACAGGTACAACACTGACCGACACTGATAGGGACAGAAAGACAGGTACAACACTGACCCGACACTGATAGGGACAGAAAGACAGGTACAAGACTGACCGACACTGATGGGACAGAAAGACAGGTACAACACTGACCGACACTGATAGGGACAGAAAGACAGAAAGACAGGTACAATGCTGACCGACACTGATAGGGACAGAAAGACAGGTACAACACTGACCGACACTGATAGGGACAGAAAGACAGGTACAACACTGACCGACACTGATAGGGACAGAAAGACAGGTACAACACTGACCGACACTGATAGGGACAGAAAGACAGGTACAACACTGACCGACACTGATAGGGACAGAAAGACAGGTACAACACTGACCGACACTGATAGGGACAGAAAGACAGGTACAACACTGACCGACACTGATAGGGACAGAAAGACAGGTACAACACTGACCGACACTGATAGGGACAGAAAGACAGGTACAACACTGACCGACACTGATAGGGACAGAAAGACAGGTACAACACTGACCGACACTGATAGGGACAGAAAGACAGGTACAACACTGACCGACACTGATAGGGACAGAAAGACAAAGACAGGTACAACACTGACCGACACTGATAGGGACAGAAAGACAGGTACAACACTGACCGACACTGATAGGGGACAGAAAGACAGGTACAACACTGACCGACACTGATAGGGACAGAAAGACAAAGGCAGGTACAACACTGACCGACACTGATAGTGAAAGAAAGACAGGTACAACACTGACCGACACTGATAGGGACAGAAAGACAGGTACAACACTGACCGACACTGATAGGGACAGAAAGACAGAAAGACAGGTACAATACTGACCGACACTGATAGGGACAGAAAGACAGGTACAACACTGACCGACACTGATAGGGACAGAAAGACAGGTACAACACTGACCGACACTGATAGGGACAGAAAGACAGGTACAACACTGATATGGACAGAAAGACAGGTACAACACTGATGGGACAGAAAGACAGGTACAACACTGGCCGGTACAACACTGACCGACACTGATAGGGACAGAAAGACAGAAAGACAGGTACAACACTGACCGACACTGATAGGGACAGAAAGACCAGGTACAACACTGACCGACACTGATAGGGACAGAAAGACAGGTACAAGACTGACCGACACTGATAGGGACAGAAAGACAGGTACAACACTGACCGACACTGATAGGGACGAAAGACAGAAAGACAGGTACAATGCTGACCGACACTGATAGGGACAGAAAGACAGAAAAACAGGTACAACGCTGACCGACACTGATAGGGACAGAAAGACAGGTACAATGCTGACCGACACTGATAGGGACAGAAAGACAGGTACAACACTGACCAACACTGATAGGAAAGAAAGACAGGTACAACACTGACCGACACTGATAGGGACAGAAAGACAGGTACAACACTGACCGACACTGATCGGGACAGAAAGACAGGTACAATGCTGACCCGACACTGATAGGGACAGAAAGACAGGTACAAACACTGACCGACGCTGATAGGGACAGAAAGACAGGTACAACACTGACCAACACTGATAGGGACAGAAAGACAGGTACAACACTGATCGGGACAGAAAGACAGGTACAACACTGATGCGACAGAAAGACAGGTACAACACTGATGCGACAGAAAGACAGTTACAACACTGACCGGTACAACACTGACCGACACTGATAGGGACAGAAAGACAGGTACAACACTGACCAACACTGATAGGGACAGAAAGACAGGTACAACACTGATCAGGACAGAAAGACAGGTACAACACTGATCGGACAGAAAGACAGGTACAACACTGACCGACACTGATAGGGACAGAAAGACAGGTACAACACTGTCCGACACTGATAGGTACAGAAAGACTGCTACAACACTGATAAAGTGTAGGTAGACCTTACGGTGAAATGCTGAATACAACAGGTGGAGGTAGACCTTACTGTGAAATGCTGAATATATCAGGTGTAGGTAGACCTTACGGTGAAATGCTGAATACAACAGGTGGAGGTAGACCTTACGCTGAAATGCTACTTACAAGCCCTTAACCAACAATGCAGGTCTAAGAAAGACAAAAGAAGGAAAAAAATGAATAAAAGTAACATAATTAAAGAGCAGCAGTAAAATAACAATAGCGAGGCCATATACAGGGGGTACCGGCACAGAGTCAATGTGGAGGCTATATACAGGGGGTACCGGTACAGAGTCAATGTGGAGGATATATACAGGGGGTATCGGCACAGAGTCAATGGTGGGGGCACTGATTAGTCAAGGTAATTGAAGATATATATACATGTAGGTGGAGTTATTGAGGGGAAGGGGGAATACAAATAGTCTGGGTGGCCATTTGGTTAGATGTTCAGGAGTCTTATGGCTTGGAGGTAGAAGCTGTTTAGAAGCCTCTTGGACCTAGACTTGGCGCTCAGGTACCGCTTGCAGTGCGGTAGCAGAGAACAGTCTATGACTAGGTTGGCTGGAGTATTTGACAATTTT
>NW_027006099.1:0-3389 GCF_036934945.1 Oncorhynchus masou masou | reverse complement strand
GATCGAAACAGCTCATCCGGTGGTCAGGACAGGGTTCCATAGCTGCAGTCACAACAGCAGAAATTGGATCAGCATTATGTCCAGGTTGACTGGGGACAGGCACAGCCAGGAGTCGTCAGGCCAGGTAGTCCTGAGGCATGGTCCTTGGACTCAGGTCCTCTGTGAAGGGAGAAAGAGAGAGAGAGAGAATTAGGGGTAGCATACTTAAGAATCACACAGGACACCAGAGATGACAGGAGAATTATGCCAGATAGGACAGTCTGAACCTAGCCCCCGTGCACGTAGACTATTGCAGTATATATGCTGGAGACTGAGACAGGGGGTTTGGGTGTCACTATAGACTGAGTTGTATCTTTCTTCAACAGCCAGCGACTGTCCAGCTGACAAAGTCTACAAGCCCTGCGGTCCTGCAGAACAGCCAACCTGTGATGACAAGTAGGTTTCTAATTAGAGATTGGCTAGCGCAAAAACATCCGTGCTTTCATGTTTTATGTTAACTGAGGTAGACAACTGTCAAATAAGACAAAGAGAAAATACCTACCTACAGTTAAATATAGAGTTGCTGTACAGAGGAAATAGGAGTTGTCACTGTAATGTTGTGTTCTACAGTCCAGACGAGTCTAGGATGAACTTCACCACAGAAGGCTGCTTCTGTCCTGATGGGATGAAACTCTTCAACAAGGACTCAGGGATCTGTGTTGATAAGTGTGGTGAGTGTTCCCAGCTACTGCCATTGGTCCATTTCATGTTGACGACACAGAGAAGATGGTTAGGACTTAACCTTTCCAAGGATGTTTCAGGTCTATGAATGTTCTACTAAATGGTGGTGTTTGTGTTTCTGAAGGATGCATTGACCCCGAAGGAGTTCCGCGAGAGGTAAGTTAGGCCTTTTGGTTTTCATTCATCCTTATTTTATTTGACTAATTAATATGGACTGTTATCTAGTCCACTGGCTCTGTCATGGATGATGCCAGAGGTTTATATGAGGACCTACTTACAGCGTCCACACAGTATTATCCACATTGTCTGAATGCCAAATGGCCCCCTTATGCCCTATATTTAGCCCCCTATGTCCTATTTAGTGCACTACATTTGACCAAACCCATTGATAGAACCACACTCCCTTCTTGTTGTATCTCATCACAGTTCAACGAGAGGTTTGAGTACAAGTGCCAGGATTGCGTTTGTTTGGAGTCCACCAAGACTGTGACCTGTAAACCCAAGGTCTGCTCCAAACCACCAGTAGAGATATGCACTGGACCAGGCTTTGTATATGTCAACCAAACCGATCCATCCGATCCATGCTGCTCCAACCTCGCCTGCCGTAAGGATCTCACAACGCTTTTTCACCTTCCATATTATACTCAGATCTATTTCAACAGTATTGTGCCGACCTGAACCGTACTGTGCTGGCTTGGATATGTTCTTTTCACATGGTCCTTTACAGCACGGGTCCAGGATCTAGGGTTGATGTGTAACCAGGCCAGTGCCGTACAGCTGGGCTCAGCTCAGTCGTGTTGAAAACACACACATAGTGAAGACATGAATCAGCTCATATTATCATGTCCATACTCTGCTATTGTTTCCCTCCTAGGTTGTGACAGCAGCACTTGCCCAACTACCGACATGAACTGTCCTATTGGGTTCATACCAGTGGTTTCAGTCCCTGAGGGGAAATGCTGTCCAGAGCACACATGTGGTATGGTCTCTTTACCTAGATCTATACTATCTAGATTATCTACACTATCTACATGTGGTATGGTCTCTTTACCTAGATCTATACTATCTAGACTATCTACATGTGGTATGGTCTCTTTACCTAGATCTAGACTATCTACATGTGGTATGGTCTCTTTACCTAGATCTAGACTATCTACACTATCTACATGTGGTATGGTCTCTTTACCTAGATCTATACTATCTAGATTATCTACAATATCTACATGTGGTATGGTCTCTTTACCTAGATCTATACTATCTAGACTATCTAGACTATCTACATGTGGTATGGTCTCTTTAACTAGATCTATACTATCTAGATTATCTACACTATCTACATGTGGTATGGTCTCTTTAACCTAGATCTATACTATCTCAGACTATCTACACTATCTACATGTGGCATGGTCTTTAACTAGATCTATACTATCTAGACTATCTACATGCGGTACGGTCTCTATTCTAGATCTATACTATCTGGACTATCTACATGTGTGTGCATGGTCTCTTAACTATATTATACTATCTAGACTATCACTATCTACGTGTGCATGGATTTCTTTAACTATATCTATACTCTAGACTACCATGGCATGTGATGGTCTCTTTACCCAGATCTATACTATCGAACTATCTACATGTGGTATGAGATCTCTTTAATCATATCTATACTGTCTAGTATTCCTGTGTTTGTGATTTCTGAGATAATACCAGTTCTTAGCACAGTCCCATGGGATTGGCTGTCTGTGTCTTCTCTCTCAAGTTGGTTGCTCGTGTCTCTTGTCTCTTTCAGGAAGCCTAAAAGAGTTTGTCTTCACAAAGGCGTTGAGTACCTGGCGGTGACAGGCTATTCTGCTCTCTCATCTGAAATGTTCATTAAGCATAAATAAACACTGTTGGTACTTACTAGGCACAATATATTGCCGGCTATGTGTACAGTACGTCTCACACTATATGGGTTCATGTCAAATAGTGTCGGGAGAGAGTGGGTGCTCCTGGTTCCCCTGTGTCGAGACAGTGGGTATCCTGGTTCCCCAGTGTCAGGGGCAGTGGGTCTCCTGAGGTTCCCCTGTGTCGTGAGACAGTGGGTATCCTGGTTCTGTGTCAGAGACAGTGGTCTCCCTGGCTCTGTGTCAGAGACAGGTCTCCTGGTTCTGTGTCAGAGACAGTGTCTCTGGTTCCCTTAAAGTCAGAGACAGTGGGTCTCCTGGTTCCCCTGTGTCAGAGACAGTGGGTCTCCTGTCTCTGTGTCAGAGACCGTGTATCCCACCCACTCTGTCAGAGACAGTGCATCCTGTTCCCTTTCCCTGTGTTAGAGACAGTGGGTATCCTGGTTCCACTCGTCAGAGCATACAGTGGGTATCCTGGTTCCCCGCCAGACAGTGGGTATCCTGGTTCCCCTGTGTTAGGAGTACAGTGGCTATCCTAGATCCCCTGTGCTAGAGACAGTGGGTATCCTGGTTCCCCTTTCCCTGTGTTAGAGACGGTGGGCATCCTGGTTCCACTCTGTCAGAGACAGTGGGTATCCTGGTTCCTCTTTCCTCAGAAAAGAGACAGTGGGTATCCTGTTCCACTTGTCAGAGACAGTGGGTGTCCTGGTTCCCTTGTGTTAGAGACAGTGGGTATCCTTGTTCCCCTGTGTTAGAGACAGTGGGTATCCTGGTTCCCCT
>NW_027006098.1:0-3389 GCF_036934945.1 Oncorhynchus masou masou | reverse complement strand
ATAGTGCATCTAAGTCATTAAGGGGGGGTGAGAAGGATTACTTATCCTATCCTAGGTATTCCTTGAAGAGGTGGGGTTTCAGGTGTCTCCGGAAGGTGGTGATTGACTCCGCTGTCCTGGCGTCGTGAGGGAGTTTGTTCCACCATTGGGGGCCAGAGCAGCGAACAGTTTTGACTGGGCTGAGCGGGAACTGTACTTCCTCAATGGTAGGGAGGCGAGCAGGCCAGAGGTGGATGAACGCAGCAGCTCCGCAGGCAAGCACCATGGTCTTGTAGCGGATGCGAGCTTCAACTGGAAGCCAGTGGAGAGAGCGGAGGAGCGGGGTGACGTGAGAGAACTTGGGAAGGTTGAACACCAGACGGGCTGCGGCGTTCTGGATGAGTTGTAGGGGTTTAATGGCACAGGCAGGGAGCCCAGCCAACAGCGAGTTGCAGTAATCCAGACGGGAGATGACAAGTGCCTGGATTAGGACCTGCGCCGCTTCCTGTGTGAGGCAGGGTCGTACTCTGCGGATGTTGTAGAGCATGAACCTACAGGAACGGGCCACCGCCATGATGTTGGTTGAGAACGACAGGGTGTTGTCCAGGATCACGCCAAGGTTCTTAGCGCTCTGGGAGGAGGACACAATGGAGTTGTCAACCGTGATGGCGAGATCATGGAACGGGCAGTCCTTCCCCGGGAGGAAGAGCAGCTCCGTCTTGCCGAGGTTCAGCTTGAGGTGGTGATCCGTCATCCACACTGATATGTCTGCCAGACATGCAGAGATGCGATTCGCCACCTGGTCATCAGAAGGGGGAAAGGAGAAGATTAATTGTGTGTCGTCTGCATAGCAATGATAGGAGAGACCATGTGAGGTTATGACAGAGCCAAGTGACTTGGTGTATAGCGAGAATAGGAGAGGGCCTAGAACAGAGCCCTGGGGGACACCAGTGGTGAGAGCGCGTGGCGAGGAGACAGATTCTCGCCACGCCACCTGGTAGGAGCGACCTGTCAGGTAGGACGCAATCCAAGCGTGGGCCGCGCCGGAGATGCCCAACTCGGAGAGGGTGGAGAGGAGGATCTGATGGTTCACAGTATCGAAGGCAGCCGATAGGTCTAGAAGGATGAGAGCAGAGGAGAGAGAGTTAGCTTTAGCAGTGCGGAGCGCCTCCGTGATGCAGAGAAGAGCAGTCTCAGTTGAATGACTAGTCTTGAAACCTGACTGATTTGGATCAAGAAGGTCATTCTGAGAGAGATAGAGGGAGAGCTGGCCAAGGACGGCACGTTCAAGAGTTTTGGAGAGAAAAGAAAGAAGGGATACTGGTCTGTAGTTGTTGACATCGGAGGGATCGAGTGTAGGTTTCTTCAGAAGGGGTGCAACTCTCGCTCTCTTGAAGACGGAAGGGACGTAGCCAGCGGTCAGGGATGAGTTGATGAGCGAGGTGAGGTAAGGGAGAAGGTCCCCGGAAATGGTCTGGAGGAGAGAGGAGGGGATAGGGTCGAGCGGGCAGGTTGTTGGGCGGCCGGCCGTCACAAGAAGCGAGATTTCATCTGGAGAGAGAGGGGAGAAAGAGGTCAGAGCACAGGGTAGGGCAGTGTGAGCAGAACCAGCGGTGTCGCTTGACTTAGCAAACGAGGATCGGATGTCGTCGACCTTCTTTTCAAAATGGTTGACGAAGTCATCTGCAGAGAGGGAGGAGGGGGGGAGGGGGAGGAGGATTCAGGAGGGAGGAGAAGGTGGCAAAGAGCTTCCTAGGGTTAGAGGCAGATGCTTGGAATTTAGAGTGGTAGAAAGTGGCTTTAGCAGCAGAGACAGAGGAGGAAAATGTAGAGAGGAGGGAGTGAAAGGATGCCAGGTCCGCAGGGAGGCGAGTTTTCCTCCATTTCCGCTCGGCTGCCCGGAGCTCTGTTCTGTGAGCTCGCAATGAGTCATCGAGCCACGGAGCGGGAGGGGAGGACCGAGCCGGCCTGGAGGATAGGGGACATAGAGAGTCAAAGGATGCAGAAAGGGAAGAGAGGAGGGTTGAGGAGGCAGAGTCAGGAGAAAGGTTGGAGAAGGTATGAGCAGAGGGAAGAGATGAAAGGATGGAAGAGGAAAGAGTAGCGGGGGAGAGAGAGCGAAGGTTGGGACGGCGCGATACCATCCGAGTAGGGGCAGTGTGGGAAGTGTTGGATGAGAGCGAGAGGGAAAAGGATACAAGGTAGTGGTCGGAGACTTGGAGGGGAGTTGCAGTGAGGTTAGTGGAAGAACAGCATCTAGTAAAGATGAGGTCGAGCGTATTGCCTGCCTTGTGAGTAGGGGGGAAGGTGAGAGGGTGAGGTCAAAAGAGGAGAGGAGTGGAAAGAAGGAGGCAGAGAGGAATGAGTCAAAGGTAGACGTGGGGAGGTTAAAGTCGCCCAGGACTGTGAGAGGTGAGCCGTCCTCAGGAAAGGAGCTTATCAAGGCATCAAGCTCATTGATGAACTCTCCGAGGGAACCTGGAGGGCGATAAATGATAAGAATGTTAAGCTTGAAAGGGCTGGTAACTGTGACAGCATGGAATTCAAAGGAGGCGATAGATAGATGGGTAAGGGGAGAGAGAGAGAATGACCACTTGGGAGAGATGAGGATCCCGGGTGCCACCACCCCGCTGACCAGAAGCTCTCGGGTGTGCGAGAACACGTGGGCGGACGAAGAGAGAGCAGTAGGAGTAGCAGTGTTATCTGTGGTGATCCATGTTTCCGTCAGTGCCAGGAAGTCGAGGGACTGGAGGGAGGCATAGGCTGAGATGAACTCTGCCTTGTTGGCCGCAGATCGGCAGTTCCAGAGGCTACCGGAGACCAGGAACTCCACGTGGGTCGTGCGCGCTGGGACCACCAGATTAGGTGGCCGCGGCCACGCGGTGTGGAGCGTTTGTATGGTCTGTGCAGAGAGGAGAGAACAGGGATAGATAGACACATAGTTAACAGGGTACAGAAGAGGCTACGCTAATGCAAAGGAGATTGGAATGACAAGTGGACTACACGTCTCGAATGTTCAGAAAGTTAAGCTTACGTAGCAAGAATCTTATTGACTAAAATGATTGAAATGAAACAGTACTGCTGGAGTAGGCTAGCTGGTAGTGGCTGCGATGTTGACACTACACTAATCAAGTCGTTCCGTCGAGTGTAATAGTTTCTACAGTGCTGCTATTCGGGGGCTAGCTGGCTAGCTAGCAAGGTTGATTGCGTCCTGCTACTTTAAAAGAACGACAATAGCTGGCTGGCTAACCTAGAAAATCGCTCTAGGCTACACAATTGTCTTAGATACAAAGACGGCTATGTAG
Organism: Oncorhynchus masou masou; assembly: GCF_036934945.1. Lineage (NCBI taxonomy): Eukaryota > Metazoa > Chordata > Actinopteri > Salmoniformes > Salmonidae > Oncorhynchus > Oncorhynchus masou. Next base: position 105 of record NW_027006098.1, on the reverse strand, counting down.
CTAGCTAGCTACGATCAAACAAAACAAACCGTTGTACTGTAATAGTTACTACAGTGCTGCTATTCGGGGGCTAGCTGGCTAGCTACGTTAGAAGAACGACAATAG
>NW_027006097.1:0-3389 GCF_036934945.1 Oncorhynchus masou masou | reverse complement strand
ACTCCTTTTGCTATTCTCCCTTTTCTAGTCCTCCCAGTTTTGACCCTTGCCTGTTTCTGACTCTGTACCTGCCTGCCTGATCTTTCTGCCTGCCTTGACCACGAGCCTGTATGCCACTTTGCCACTCTGGATGATTAAACATTGTAAGACTCCAACCATCTGCCTCCTGTGTCTGCATCTGGGTCTCGCCTTGTGCCCTGATAGTACAAACTAGCCATGACAGACCCAGCAGACTTGGACCAGCTCCGCCACGCTGTCTCCCTGCAGGGAGCCACCATTGGGAGACATCAGGAGTTGCTACAGGGCCGTTTGGAAGGGCTCAGTTCCTTGACGGAACGCCACGATCATGGGTTAAAGGCTATTATGGAGCAAATCAGGGAGTTAGCTCAGAGGCTACCTTCCACCTCTGAAAAACCCAATCACCCAGTAAGTTTGCCCCTATCTGTGGTGAGTTTGTACAGCCTATCCCGGCTCCCAGAGAACCCCGCTTACCACCTCCAGAGCAATATTCGGGGAATCCTGGTACCTGCCGGGGTTTTCTTTCTCAGTGCTCGCTTATTTTTGAGCTACTGCCATCTTTGTTGCCATCAGACAGATCGAAGATAGCGAATATTATTACACTAATGTCGGGAAGGGCGCTCTCCCTGGGCTACAGCAGTTTGGGAGAAACAATCTGCCATTTGTGGTCATCTGGAGGAATTCATGACAGAAGTGAGAAAGGTATTTGAGCTTGGTATTCCCACGCAGCCTCTCTCTGTCCCCATGGATGCTAGGCACTGGACAGCCTCTCTATAGGGCAAGTCACCCATAGTACTGTACCCGTTCAATTACGGGTTTCTGGTAACCACAGTGAGACAATACAGTTCCTCCTCATTGCATCTCCCCATGTTCTGGTTGTTTTGGGATTTCCCTGGCCTCTAAAGCACAATCCAATGTTTGATTGGACCACAAGCTCCATCCTGGGTTGTAGCCCATTTTGCCATCCCCACTGCCCTCAAGCAGCACAGATTTCCTCAAGTTGTCTTCCTCTGGATGTTAGCAACTGTGGATGTCTCTGCTATCCCCACAGACTACCATGACCTCCTGGAAGTGTTCAGTAAGGCACATGCTACTTCTCTTCCTCCGCACCGTCCTTAGGATTGTGCCATTGATCTTCTCCCAGGCACTACACCAACTCGGGAGTCGATTGTATTCTCTGTCTGGCCCGGAACATAGAGGAGTCTCTGGCCGCAATGGCTCCCTCTCGGCACTCACCTCTCCCAAGATACCGTTCAAATGGTCTCCATCTGTCGACAAAGCCTTTGTGGACCTGAAGCATCAGTTCACAAAAGCACTCATCCATCCGGACCCCTAGCGTCAATTTGTGGTGGAAGTGGATGCTTTGGATGTTGGAGTTGGGCCACTACTGAAAGGAACTATGAAGTTGGCAACCCGAGAACTCCTGGCGGTGAAGATGGCGTTGGAGGAGTGGAGGCACTAGCTGGAAGGAGCAGAACAGCCATTCCTGGTCTGGACTGAGTACAGCCAAGTGCCTCAACTCCAGGCAGGCACGGTGGGCCCTCCTGTTCACCAGATTTAACTTCACCATCTCCTACCACCCAGGGTCAAAGAATGTGAAGCCTGATGCCCTCTCCCGCCTATACAGTTCCTCTGCCACACCTTCGACCTCTGAAACCATTTTCCCTACCTCATGCCTTGCTGCCACTGTGGATTGGAGTATTGAGAACCTGGTCCACGAGGCACTACGCTCCCAACCTGGACCTGTAGGGGGCCCGACTAACCGGCTGTTAGTCCCTAATCCAGTCCGGTCCTGGGTCCTGGAATGTGATCAGTCCTCCAGGCTGACCTGTCATCCAGGGTTTGGTCGTACACTAGCCTTCCTTCGACAATGTTTCTGGTGGCCCACAATGGTCCCTAATGTCTCTGCCTTTGTCGCAGCATGTACAGTATGCTCAGAACAAGACTACACGGCAAGCTCCTTCTGGCCTCCTTCTGGCCTCCTTCAGTCACTACTGGTCCCTCATCGTCCCTGGTCTCATATATCTCTGGACTTAGTCACTGGGCTCCCACCGTCTGATGGCAACGCTGTCATTTTGACGGTAGTCGATCGGTTCTCCGGTAGTCGATCGGCTACCCATTTCTTCCCTCTCCCCAAACTACCTTCTGCCAAGGAGACAGCCCAGCTTATAGTGCAGCATGTCTTCTAGATCCATGGACCCTCGGGAGACATGGTCTCAGATCGGGGTTCTTGTCTCAGTTCTGGAAGGCGTTCTGCACCCTTATTGGGTCGTCGGCCAGTCTCTCATCCGGATTCCATCCCCAAACTAACGGTCAGTCGGAGCGAGCCAACCAAGACCTGGAGACCACCTTAAGGTACCTGGTTTCAACCAACCCCACTTCCTGCAGCCGTCAATTGGTCTGGGTGGAGTATGCCCGGAACACCATTCCCAGTTCTGCCACGGGACTCACCCCATGGAGCACTTCTTTGCGAGGCATTGGAAATCCTCCCTGGTCTTTGTGGTTGAATCTGTGTTTGAAATTTACTGCTCGACTTACAGATAATTGTATGTGTGGGGTACGAAGATGGCATGTTAAACACTATTATTGTACACAGTGAGTCCATGCAACTTATTGTGACTTGTTAAGTACATTTTTACTCCTGAAATGAAATAGGCTTGCCATAATAGAGGGGTTGTGTACTTATTGACTCAAAACATTTCAGCTTTTCATTTTTAATTCATTTGTAAAAAAAAATCCTGAAAACGTCATTTCACTTTGACATTATGGGGTATTATGTGTAGGCCAGTGACACAAAATCATAATTTAATCAATTTAAAACTCCCCCTGCAGCAAGTTGTGGCAAATTTCAAACAGGTTGTGTACTTCTTGGTCACAGGGGGACACAAGTGTTCTGCTGATTGGGCTTATGGACGCTAGAGATTAAATGACGTCTGGGCTAGAAGTCCAGTAGAATGGTAGCCTGACTACCCATCCACACTAGCGTTTCTTATGGAGCCATTAAAAGCGCAGAGGAATTAAATTCAGGATGAGTTGTCAGGCAAGTAGAATGGAAGGAAAACAGCAGTGGGAGTATAGTAGACATGATTGTGTAGCAGCATTGGAGTCCATTCGAATGAAAGACATTCAATTCAGGAAGTGATTTGAATGAAAAATCTCAAGACTAAACAACATTAGGAAGAACTTTGCTTTTGTGGTGGAAAATTAGGTTGACAAGATTGTATGCTTATAATAAAGTGAGTCATCCACAAAGACACACATGCACACACCGCATGCAAACGGCTTGCGCAGTACCGGTTACAGTTTCATGTGAAACAAACCAACCCTCTTTCTATTAAATTCAAAGAGCTCTGTAAAGCACTCGTAAGGTG
>NW_027006096.1:92500-132488 GCF_036934945.1 Oncorhynchus masou masou | reverse complement strand
TCCGGTGAAAACTAGCACAGAGACAGGAACAATCACCCACGAAATACAAGGCGAACACCAGGCTACCTAAATACGGTTCCCAATCAGCGACAACGAGAATCACCTGACTCTGATTGAGAACCGCCTCAGGCAGCCAACCTATTTAAACACACACACACCCCTAATCAACTACAATCCCAAACACTACAAACCCCAATACGAAAATACAATACATAATAACCCCATGTCACACCCTGGTCTGACTAACTAATAAACTAAAACACAAAATACTAAGACCAAGGCGTGACACTACCTGACCTCATATAAAGGGTTCTATATATATTCTATATATACTGTATACTCAGACACTACCTGACCTCCTATAAAGGGTTATATATATATTCTATATGTACTGTATACTCAGACACTTCCTAACCTCCTATAAAGTGTTATATATATATTATATATATACTGTATACTCAGACACTACCTGACCTCCTATAAAGGGTTATATATATATTCTATATATACTGTATACTCAGACACTACCTAACCTCCTATAAAGGGTTCTATATATATTCTATATATACTGTATACTCAGACACTACCTGACCTCCTATAAACGGTTCTATATATATTCTATATATACTGTATACTCAGACAGGCTACCCTCCTATAAAGGGTTCTATATATATTCTATATATACTGTATACTCAGACACTACCTGACCTCCTATAAAGGGTTATATATATATTCTATATGTACTGTATACTCAGACACTTCCTAACCTCCTATAAAGTGTTCTATATAGAACTTTAGTGGTTCTGTATATTGTAGGAAGATAGAACCCTTTTGGTTTCAACAGGAGTGAAGAGTGTGTTGATATAACGGATATATTGTCAGAATTCAGCTTGTAACAACGATCAGAATAAAAACTGTAAAGTTTTGCCTGCCAACATATTAGATAATAATTAAGAGGCTAAATGATTGTGTCATGCTAAAATTTTATAGAGGTGTGTGTGTGTGTGTGTGTGTGTGTGTGTGTGTGTGTGTGTGTGTGTGTGTGTGTGTGTGTGTGTGTGTGTGTGTGTGTGTGTGTGTGTGTGTGTGTGTGTATGGTGTGTGTGTGTGTGTGTGTGTGTGTGTGTGTGTGTGTGTGTGTGTGTGTGTGTGTGTGTGTGTGTGTGTGTGTGTGTGTGTGTGTGTGTGTGTGTGTGTGTGTGTGTGTGTGTGTGTGTGTGTGTGTGTGTGTGTGTGTGTGTGTGTGTGTGTGTGTGTGTGTGTGTGTGCTGGTGAGACAACCACATATCACAGTCTAATATACAGGATACAAACATTCCATTACAGCTAAATCGCGTTTTGAAAAACAAAAATTCATACACAAAAAAACTATGAATTAAAATCTTAGAACAACAATATTTTACAGACAAGGTTCCCCTGAGCATTACTGTCTGATAAATAACAAATGTGAAAAAATGGTGGAAACACGTTTTAGAAACAAACAACATTGTAATCTCACCTCTTAGCTTTGGTGTCATGTTCCCCAGAGAGTCTCGTTTTAGAGGCTGGGCCCCCCTTCTTTCTAGCTCCAGAGAGACTCATTTTAGAGAACTGACCCCTAAACAGAGATCCAACATGTTGGTTGTGGTTAACACAATGACAACTAAACAGAGATCCAACATGTTGGTTGTGGTTAACACAGTGACAACTAAACAGAGATCCAACATGTTGGTTGTGGTTAACTCAGTGACAACTAAACAGAGATCCAACATGTTGGTTGTGGTTAACACAGTGACAACTAAACAGAGATCCAACATGTTGGTTGTGGTTAACACAGTGACAACTAAACAGAGATCCAACATGTTGGTTGTGTTTAACACAGTGACAACTAAACAGAGATCCAACATGTTGGTTGTGGTTAACACAGTGACAACTAAACAGAGATCCAACATGTTGGTTGTGTTTAACACAGTAATTCTTGAAGGTCATATGTTCTCTTTTATTCATTATCTCTTAGAAATAAAACATTTACTAACAGACACATCCAAACAGTCAGGTGATTTAATGCATCACATGAATATGTAGTCGTGATTTATATTTTTCACCTTTTGTCCATAATAATAATAATATAATAATAATAATATAATAATAATAATATAATATAATAATAACAATATAATATATAGTAATATTAATAATAATGTCTCACTTTCTCTTTTAATGATTTCTCTCATTCTAGTGTGTTGCTTTGTTCAACAGGTATGATATTATGATGCTGTTACTGAATTCAGTTCATAATATCGATGTTAAGAAAAGTCTGTTCAGTGGTTTCATACCAAATTACACAGGAAGCAGGAGCTCATTGGAATTTAGAAAACAACTAATGTTTTGATATTCTGAAAGACGACTTACAATTTTTACATAAAACATATACAAATTGTAAAATAACCGCGATATAGGAATATATGAACAACATGTTATTGAATGTGACTTGACTACACCCAGTTAGCTATATGAACAATATGTTTTTGAATGTGACTTGACTACACCCAGTTAGCACCATTTTGTATGATTGAACTGTCACGTAGCTGTCCCAGGTGAAATGGACTGTTAGATCTGAGTGTTTTACTGTCATTCACAATACTAAAATAACACCGGACATTTAATTTCTCTACACACTTTACAATAATCACTGGGAAGATTCTTACCTTGCAGCCTGAATTCACAACCAGAACATGTCAAGTCATTGAGATATTTTCCGTTGTGCTGAGAGATCACCTTCCTGATGACAAGTGTCTCTGTATCTATGTTCTAGGTTCAGTTGATCTTTGGATGCAATAATATCTGGTCAAAGTCTAGTGACACAACACCATAGTATTTCATAACCATAACAGCAGTTTAACCTTTGGCCAGTAAAGGCCATGGCATACTATAACATGTAGAATCATTATGATGATCCAGGTTCATACTATAACATGTAGAATCATTATGATGATCCAGGTTCATATTATAACGTAGAATCATTAAGATGATCCAGGTTCATACTATAACATGTAGAATCATTATGATGATCCAGGTTCATACTATAACATGTAGAATCATTATGATGATCCAGGTTCATATTATAACGTAGAATCATTAAGATGATCCAGGTTCATACTATAACATGTAGAATCATTATGATGATCCAGGTTCATACTATAACATGTAGAATCATTATGATGATCCAGGTTCATATTATAACGTAGAATCATTAAGATGATCCAGGTTCATACTATAACATGTAGAATCATTATGATGATCCAGGTTCATACTATAACATGTAGAATCATTATGATGATCCAGGTTCATACTATAACATGTATAATCATTATGATGATCCAGGTTCATACTATAACATGTAGAATCATTATGATGATCCAGGTTCATACTATAACATGTAGAATCATTAAGATGATCCAGGTTCATACTATAACATGTAGAATCATTATGATGATCCAGGTTCATACTATAACATGTAGAATCATTATGATGATCCAGGTTCATACTATAACATGTAGAATCATTATGATGATCCAGGTTCATACTATAACATGTAGAATCATTATGATGATCCAGGTTCATATTATAACATGTAGAGTCATTAAGATGATCCAGGTTCATACTATAACATGTAGAATCATTATGATGATCCAGGTTCATACTATAACATGTAGAGTCATTATGATGATCCAGGTTCATATTATAACATGTAGAATCATTATGATGATCCAGGTTCATACTATAACATGTAGAATCATTATGATGATCCAGGTTCATACTATAACATGTAGAATCATTATGATGATCCAGGTTCATACTATAACATGTAGAATCATTATGATGATCCAGGTTCATACTATAACATGTAGAATCATTATGATGATCCAGGTTCATACTATAACATGTAGAATCATTATGATGATCCAGGTTCATACTATAACATGTTGAATCATTACGATGATCCAGGTTCATACTATAACATGTAGAATCATTATGATGATCCAGGTTCATATTATAACATGTAGAATCATTATGATGATCCAGGTTCATACTATAACATGTAGAATCATTATGATGATCCAGGTTCATATTATAACGTAGAATCATTAAGATGATCCAGGTTCATACTATAACATGTAGAATCATTATGATGATCCAGGTTCATACTATAACATGTAGAATCATTATGATGATCCAGGTTCATACTATAACATGTAGAATCATTATGATGATCCAGGTTCATACTATAACATGTAGAATCATTAAGATGATCCAGGTTCATACTATAACATGTAGAGTCATTATGATGATCCAGGTTCATACTATAACATGGAGAATCATTATGATGATCCAGGTTCATACTATAACATGTAGAGTCATTATGATGATCCAGGTTCATACTATAACATGTAGAATCATTATGATGATCCAGGTTCATACTATAACATGTGGAATCATTATGATGATTGTCGCGCCCTGGTCGTAATATATTGTGTTTGTCTTCATTTATTTGGTCAGGCCAGGGTGTGACATTGGTTTATTGTGGTGTGTTTTGTCTTGGGGTTTTGTGGGTGTTGGGTGTGTGGCTTAGTGGGGTTATCTAGCAAAGTCTATGGCTGTCTGGAGTGGTTCTCAATCAGAGGCAGATGTTTATCGTTGTCTCTGATTGGGAACCATATTTAGGCAGCTATATTCTTTGAGTATTTCACGGGTGATTGTTCCTGTCTCTGTGTTTGTTGTCACTAGATAGGCTGTATAGGTTTTCACGTTCTGTTTGTTGTTTTTTGTATTGTTTGTTTTCTTCGTAATTAAACATGTCTCAAAAATAACACGTTGCATTTTGGTCCGATTCTCCTTCACCAGACGAAAGCCGTTACAATGATCCAGGTTCATACTATAAATGTAGAATCTTTATGATGATCCAGGTTCATACTATAACATGTAGAATCATTATGATGATCCAGGTTCATACTATAAATGTAGAATCATTATTATTTTACCAGCCTCAGCCCCAGCATCAACCCCAGCCTCAGCACCAGCATCAACCCCAACCCCAACCTCAGCCCCAGCATCAACCCCCAACCCCAGCCTCAGCCCCAGCATCAACCCCCAACCCCAGACTCAGCCCCAGCATCAACCCCCAACCCCAGCCTCAGCCCCAGCATCAACCCCAAACCCAGCCTCAGCCACAGCATCAACCCCCAACCTCAGCCTCAGCCCCAGCATCAACCCCAACCCCAGCCTCAGCCCCAGCATCAACCCCCAACCCCAGCCTCAGCCCCAGCATCAACCCCAACCCCAGCCTCAGCCCCAGCATCAACCCCAACCCCAGCCTCAGCCCCAGCATCAACCCCTGCCTCAGTCCCAGCATCAACCCCAGCCTCAGCCCCAGCATCAACCCCAGCCTCAGTCCCAGCATCAACCCCCAACCCCAGACTCAGCCCCAGCATCAACCCCCAACCCCAGACTCAGTCCCAGCATCAACCCCAAACCCAGCCTCAGCCCCAGCATCAACCCCCAACCCCAGCCTCAGCCCCAGCATCAACCCCAACCCCAGCCTCAGCCCCAGCATCAACCCCCAACCCCAGCCTCAGCCCCAGCATCAACCCCAGCCTCAGTCCCAGCATCAACCCCAACCCCAGCCTCAGTCCCAGCATCAACCCCAACCCCAGCCTCAGCCCCAGCATCAACCCCAACCCCAGCCTCAGCCCCAGCATCAACCCCAGCCTCAGCACCAGCATCAACCCCAACCCCAGCCTCAGCCCCAGCATCAACCCCAGCCTCAGTCCCAGCATCAACCCTAGCCTCAGCCCCAGCATCAACCCCCAACCCCAGCCTCAGCATCAACACGCAACCCCAGCAACTCTTCAGAAACCATCGTACCATAAAGACAGACCAAAAGGCAAGGTGGCGGATTGGAATTTTTAAGGGAAATAAACCAATACTAGTCTTGGGAGACTCAAATGTTAATAGAATCCCTCCATTTCATAACCCAAACATACAAGTGGACAGTTACCCTGGAGCAACATTTTACCATTTCACAAAGGTTCTGGAGAAAACAGAGGTTCATTTAGACACCAGCATAGTGGTTCTCTCGGTGGGCATAAACAATATGGATAATGACCCATACACAACATCAATCAAACAGATTGCATCAATGCACAAGGAAGCAATCGTCACTTTCCCAAATGCAATTATTTACATCCCCATTATTAACCACTCACACCTTCTTTCACCAGATCGAATATAAAACCTCAGTCATTAACGGTTACATCACCACACATGGCCCATTTCTCTTGGTGCTACCCCGTGATGAATTCCACACAACAGACCTGATACACCGGACAACAACCACAGCAGACCACATTTTAAGAATTGGTGTGAGCTGCTAAATTTCAGAATTTGGACCCACCTAGCCACACCACACCCTTCTTTTTCCCCCAACCCCCTGTACTCTCTCCCCCCTTTCCTCCCCCAGTTGCTTTCTTAGATTACCCAGCAGAGGGGTAGTTGGCCTCCTCTCATCAAACATCATGAATTTATCCAAGTCTTTTCAACTCACAACAGCACAGACCCAACTTTTGGAGAGGGGGTTGTCTTTCTTTCCCCACCCTGGTAAATTTGACTGGGAGGAACTTCATAGGGACACACATAAATATCATAGACGACTTAAACTTCTAGACTACTTTGACTATCAGACAAATGACAACCATTTACCATTCACCCTTCCTTCCATCTGGGAACCCAAACTGTCCCAGATAGATAGGAGGGTAAAGAACCTAATCAGAACCGACCAAGACACCCTTCACAACTATCACACCCAGACAGATAGAGAGGACAACATCACCCGCATCGAAAGACAAGCCATAAAAGAACTTATGAACAACATAATATAGAAACCGGCAGATAAGGGATCTAAAACAGTGATCCTAGACAAACATCAATACACATACGAGGCAAATAGACAGTTAACCAACACCAAGTATTATGAACAAATAGGAAACAGCCTACAACCACAGACCCAGACTAAATTACGTAGAATCATACAAACACTTTATGATAAACGGAACATCACGAAAAAACAACGAGACTTTCTATTTGGACCAGACACTCCGCCACCTAGACTGTTTTACCTGCTTTGCTACATTCATAAAGAACCAGAAACCTGGACTATTCCCTATGAAGTTCCTCCTGGCAGGCCAATCGTATCAGACTGTAATAGCGAATCATACAACATAGCCCAATATATTGATCATTATATCAACCCTCTCTTCACTAGACACCCCAGCTACCTCAGAGACACTTATCACTTTCTTGAGAAGATCAAACCCATAGTTGTTCCCTCCCAAACATATATATTCACTATAGACATTGATAGCTTACACACTAACATAAATACAGCAACAGGAGTACAGACGGTCAGAAATATCTTCCATGCACACCCAGATAGCAATAGACCAGACAATGAAATACTACAATGATTAGAAATCAGCCTCACACACAATGACTTTATGTTCAATGATGAGCACTACTTACAGGTGGAGGGAACAGCTATGTGCAAGAAATTTGCCCCGGAATATGCAAACATTTACATGGCTGAATGGGAGAGAGAGGCATTGGCCAAGTGCACACATCAACCTACATTATATTACCTTGGGGGCCCTCTCTCCCATTCAACCTACACACTCACACAACACAAGTCTGTCAATCACTCTTTTGGACCCCAACCTCCATTATAGAGGTTCCGGAGACATTTCCAAATCCTCCCCTTCCCCTGATTTCAACCCTGACCACAACCCAACCTTAACCCTTACCCTAATTCGGGTTTGTATCCTGCTCCTGCCCATAACCATAACCCAACCCCTAACGCTAACCCTAACCTTAACCTTAACACCACCCCTAACCCCACCTAACCCTAACTCTAACCTTAACCCCACCCCTAACCCCTAACCCTAACGCTAACCCTAACCTTAACCTTAACCCCACCCCTAACCCCACCTAACCCTAACCTTAACCTTAACCCCACCCCTAACCCCACCGCTAACCCTAACGCCACCACTAACCCTAACTCTAATCCTAACCTTAACCCCACCCCTAGCCCCACCTCTAACCCTAACCCCACCACTAATCCTAACCCCACCCCCACCCCTAATCCTAACCCTAACCCCACCCCTACCCCTAACCTTACCCCTCCAAGAACAACCGATTTGGAAATTGACCCCCCTCGGAACCACAATCTTCTTTCCTCCTCTCATTCCCCTTCCGAGCAGCAGACAATCCTCATCCCCCTAGTTACTACATTCTCACATAGGATCAGACAGTTACATCAGGCGTTCAAACACAATTTTTCCATCACCCAACAGGCACACACACCCCTCCAGCCGTATAGAATAATCTCAGCATTTAGGAGGAATAAGAGCCTCAAAGACATCCTCATCCAAGCTAAATACAGTACCAAGCCCCCACAACCACCCAAACCCTACACGGCCCACTTCAGACCAAGAAAATTCATTTCAAACTCATACAGCAAGACCTCCACTCCAGTTTTAGACTCCATTTCACTCTACACTCCAAATGTCATATATATAATCACTTGCACATTTAGCAAAAAACACTACATTGGGGAAACCCAGTATACAATAGAAAATAGACTTAAACAACATCTATACAATATCAAACGGGCCTATTTACACACAGAACTAGTGACTCATGTCCAGGATCACTGCATCACTTAACCTCAATATATCAGGACTACAGTTGTGTTCTGGGTGGACCAGTGGGCCGTGAAAAGCAGTGGAACGTAGGTGGATAACAGACCTACAATTACACCTAGCGGTCTGAATGAGCGTTTTTAACTGGTAAGATAGGATCAATTACACCTAGCGGTCTGAATGAGCGTTTTTAACTGGTAAGATAGGATCAATTACACCTAGCGGTCTGAATGAGCGTTTTTAACTGGTAAGATAGGATCAATTACACCTAGCGGTCTGAATGAGCGTTTTTAACTGGTAAGATAGGATCAATTACACCTTGCGGTCTGAATGAGCGTTTTAACTGGTAAGATAGGATCAATTACACCTAGCGGTCTGAATGAGCGGTTTAACTGGTACGATAGGATCAATTGAAGGACATAGCACTTGTTTACAGAGTTCTCAAGGAGTTGGAAGAAGGATGCACCATAAAACCAAAAACACAATAAATAAAGTTTGTGTGGCTTTTATTATATTTAACAGATGCTTATTTATAATAGTTTTATTCCTTTCGTTTTTATGTTTTTCAATTTGTTTTAACAACTCAGCACTTGATCTTATAGCACTTTTATAGATATGGGCTTTTAACTGTGTTGGTTTATGTACTAATAAAGCATCTATCCCTTGACCCCTTGTATATTTTAACATCTTAGTCCCTCCATGGTCCTAGATTACATTAAACCAACCCTAACCCAACCCTTACCCAACCCTAGATAACCACTCAGACTATCATTTTTAGAAGCAATATGAACCTACTTACGTTTGTTAAGGGTTTTAGGAGTCAGTCTAGTGTATTTTAACAATAGAATGTATTCAGATTGGAGGGGAACACAACAATAGACCGGTGCATCACAAGACAAATCAGTCTCTTTTTAACCCTACTCAAATTCAAAACCTAACCCTAACCCTAAACCAACCCTAACCCGAAACCAACCCTAACCCAACACGTACCCTAACCCAACCCTAAACCAACCCTAACCCAACCCAACGCTAACCCAACACTTACCCTAATCCAACCCTAAACCAACACTAACCCAACCCAACCCTAACCCAACATTTACCCTAACCCAACCCTAAACCAACCCTAACCCAACCCAACCCTAACCCAACACTTACCCTAACCCAACCCTAAACCAACCCTAACCCAACCCCAACCCCAACCCCAACCCTAACACTAACCCTAACCCTAACCCTAACCCAACCCAACCCTAACCCAACCCAACCCGGACCCTAACCCAACCCCAACCCCAACCCTAACCCAACCCTAACCCTAACCCTAACCCTAACCCAACCCTAACCCAACCCAACACTAACCCAACCCTACCCTACCGTACCCTAACCCTAACCCATCCCTAACCCAACCCATCCCTAACCCAACCCTAACCCAACCCAACCCAACCCTAACCCAACCCTAACCCAACCCGACCCAACACTAACCCAACCCAACCCTACCCTACCGTACCCTAACCCTAACCCATCGCTAACCCAACCCTAACCCAACCCAACCCTAACCCAACCCAACACTAACACAACCCTACCCTACCGTACCCTAACCCTAACCCATCCCTAACCCTAACCCAACCCTAACCCTAACCCAACCCTGACCCTAACCCAACCCAACCTTAACCCAACCCAAGCTCCAAGCAGCAGCACTGTGGCAATGACTTATACCAAGTTGTTTGAGTGAATTTAACAATAGGAGAGGGGGAAATATATATAATATAGCCTACAATATTTAATACGCCATAAACTATTGTTTTTTAACAGTTTCACTAATTAATTCTAATTAACTTAATAATTATGACACACCCCTCACTATTGTCATTGGTTGCACTAATTGCACTGTTTGTCTACATAACCTGGTTCAAGTATTCATGACATCACCTTGAAGAAGACACAGTGATGCTGAAACGTTGGTAAAACCCCAATAAATTACTGGAAGTTTATATATGGAGTTTATATATGGAGTTTATATATGGAGTTTATACATGGAGTTTATACATGGAGTTTATATATGGAGTTTATACATGGAGTTTATATATGGAGTTTATATATGGAGTTTATACATGGAGTTTATACATGGAGTTTATATATGGAGTTTATATATGGAGTTTATATATGGAGTTTATACATGGAGTTTATACATGGAGTTTATACATGGAGTTTATATATGGAGTTTATATATGGAGTTTATATATGGAGTTTATATATGGAGTTTATATATGGAGTTTATATATTTAGTTTATATATGGAGTTTATACATGGAGTTTATATATGGAGTTTATATATTTAGTTTATATATGGAGTTTATACATGGAGTTTATATATGGAGTTTATATATGTAGTTTATATATGGAGTTTATATATGGAGTTTATACAGTATATGGAGTTTATATATGGAGTTTATATATGGAGTTTATATATGGAGTTTATATATTTAGTTTATATATGGAGTTTATACATGGAGTTTATATATGGAGTTTATATATGGAGTTTATATATGGAGTTTATACAGTATATGGAGTTTATATATGGAGTTTATATATGGAGTTTATATATGGAGTTTATATATTATACATGGAGTTTATATATGGAGTTTATATATTATACATGGAGTTTATATATGGAGTTTATATATGGAGTTTATACATGGAGTTTATACATGGAGTTTATACATGGAGTTTATATATGGAGTTTATATACGGAGTTTATATATGGAGTCTATATATGGAGTCTATATATAGAGTTTATATATGGAGTTTATATATGGAGTTTATATATGGAGTTTATATATGGAGTTTATATATGGAGTTTATACATGGAGTTTATACATGGAGTTTATACATGGAGTTTATATATGGAGTTTATATATGGAGTCTATATATAGAGTTTATATATGGAGTTTATATATGGAGTTTATATATGGAGTTTATATATGGAGTTTATACATGGAGTTTATACATGGAGTTTATACATGGAGTTTATACATGGAGTTTATACATGGAGTTTATACATGGAGTTTATATATGGAGTTTATATATGGAGTTTATATATAGAGTATATATGGAGTGTCAGGATTTGGCCAGGGTTGTTCCGGGTTTTTTCACTAGATGCCCCCATTGTGCTTTTTGACCTTATGTTTTTTCCCTTGATCCCCATTATTATTTGCACCTGTGCCTCGTTTCCCCTGATTATATTTAAACCCTTTGTTTCCCTCAGTTCTGTGCTCTGTGTTTGAATGTTAGCACCCAGCCCTAGTGTTCTGTGTGCTCTTGTCTATTCCGGGTGACGCTCTTGTGGAATTCTGTTTTTTTTTGTTTTTGTTCATTTTTTGTGAGTATTTCTTGAGTCTTTTTTGTGCTTTACCTTCCACCTTTTGGATTGGCCATTTTTGTATTAGAAGGACTTTTTACTTTATTAAATACACCGTCTTAAGTACTGCTGTGTCTGCCGCATCTTCTGGGTTCTGCTGACTATTCGTGGCTCAGTTGGTTAAGTGACTGTTTCTCACTCCGGAGATCGTAACCGGGTCCTGACATGGAGTTTATACATGGAGTTTATATATGGAGTTTATATATGGAGTTTATATATGGAGTTTATATATGGAGTTTATATATGGAGTTTATACATGGAGTTTATATATGGAGTTTATATATGGAGTTTATATATGGAGTTTATATATGGAGTTTATACATGGAGTTTATACATGTAGTTTATATATGGAGTTTATACATGGAGTTTATACATGTAGTTTATATATGGAGTTTATGTATGGAGTTTACTTTTCAGGGTGTGTGCCAGCTCATGTTATTTATTGTCCCAGACCACAAGAACATATTGTTTCAGGGTGTGTGCCAGCTGATGTTATTTATTGTCCCAGACCACAACAACATATTGTTTCAGGGTGTGTGCCAGCTCATGTTATTTATTGTCCCAGACCACAACAACATATTGTTTCAGGGTGTGTGCCAGCTCATGTTATTTATTGTCCCAGACCACAACAACATCTCTGAGTTCTTTATTTGATTGGAATGTTCCGTCAGCAGGGAAATGATGACCAGCTTGACCCAGTTTGATTCATTGTTCCCATATTGCAGCCAAATTAGTAGAATGCTGGAGCACCTCTTTCAGCACCTCTAAGTTAATTAAACTTCTCTTCCTCTAGTCCCACTTACAGGGAGAATCTTTGTCCTTCTGTCTCCATTTCAGTAGTTATTATTCTGAAACCTCTCCTGACGGTGTCCAGGGTGTTTATATCTTCTTCACTCCCAGCTCTTTTATTAAGTATTTTATTAACTGTTTCCCAAGGTATTGATACCCACTTCCCCAGAGAATAGTTATGGTATTGATACCCAGAGAATAGTTATGGTATTGATACCAACTTCCCCAGAGAATAGCTTTGGTATTGATACCCAGAGAATAGTTATGGTATTGATACCCACTTCCCCAGAGAATAGTTATGGTATTGATACCCACTTCCCCAGAGAATAGTTATGGTATTGATACCCACTCCCCCAGAGAATAGTTATGGTATTGATACCCACTCCCCAGAGAATAGTTATGGTATTGATACCCACTTCCCCAGAGAATAGTTATGGTATTGATACCCACTTCCCCAGAGAATAGTTATGGTATTGATACCGACTCCCCAGAGAATAGTTATGGTATTGATACCCACTCCCCAGAGAATAGTTATGGTATTGATACCCACTCCCCAGAGAATAGTTATGGTATTGATACCCACTTCCCCAGAGAATAGTTATGGTATTGATACCCACTTCCCCAGAGAATAGTTATGGTATTGATACCCACTTCCACAGAGAATAGTTATGGTATTGATACCCACTTCCCCAGAGAATAGTAATGGAATTGATACCCACTTACCCAGAGAATAGTTATGGTATTGATACCCACTCCCCAGAGAATAGTTATGGTATTGATACCCACTTCCCCAGAGAATAGTTATGGTATTGATACCCACTTCCCCAGAGAATAGTTATGGTATTGATACCCACTTCACCAGAGAATAGTTATGGTATTGATACCCACTTCCCCAGAGAATAGTTATGGTAATGATACCCACTTCCCCAGAGAATAGTTATGGTATTGATACCCACTTCCACAGAGAATAGTTATGGTATTGATACCCACTTCCCCAGAGAATAGTTATGGTATTGATACCCACTTCCCCAGAGAAAAGTTATGGTATTGATACCCACTTCCCCAGATAATGTGTCCTAATATCATTGGTTAATAATCAAATATTAAAATGCCATACAAAGAACAGCATACAAACAACAAATGGAAAGCATACGATCATCTTTATGACAGAATGTTAGAATGTGTTCTTTATGACAGAATGTTAGAATGCGGGGAAGTTTTAATTATGAATATAAACTGGTAATGAGGTGTAGTTTTAGTTATGAATATAAACTGGTAATAATTTAGTGGCCATTCTTCAATGTAAAATCCCCAACATGTTTCTGATCAGATTTCAGTTTGACTTGGATGGATATTTGATGTGGTTGAAAAACTATCAGCTTTTATGATGCTGATAAAGAGGCACCTTAACAGACGGCCTCTAATTGAGCAGTGTAGCCTACAGGTTATACACTGAGTGGACTAGATATTACTCTAACTGAGCAGTGTAGTCTACAGGTTATACACTGAGTGGACTAGATATTACTCTAACTGAGCAGTGTAGTCTACAGGTTATACACTGAGTGGACTAGATATTACTCTAACTGAGCAGTGTAGTCTACAGGTTATACACTGAGTGGACTAGATATTACTCTAACTGAGCAGTGTAGTCTACAGGTTATACACTGAGTGGACTAGATATTACTCTAACTGAGCAGTGTAGTCTACAGGTTATACACTGAGTGGACTAGATATTACTCTAACTGAGCAGTGTAGCCTACAGGTTATACACTGAGTGGACTAGATATTACTCTAACTGAGCAGTGTAGTCTACAGGTTATACACTGAGTGGACTAGATATTACTCTAATTGAGCAGTGTAGCCTATAGGTTATACACTGAGTGGACTAGATATTACTCTAACTGAGCAGTGTAGTCTACAGGTTATACACTGAGTGGACTAGATATTACTCTAACTGAGCAGTGTAGCCTACAGGTTATACACTGAGTGGACTAGATATTACTCTAACTGAGCAGTGTAGTCTACAGGTTATTCACTGAGTGGACTAGATATTACTCTAACTGAGCAGTGTAGCCTATAGGTTATACACTGAGTGGACTAGATATTACTCGAACTGAGCAGTGTAGTCTATAGGTTATACACTGAGTGGACTAGATATTACTCTAACTGAGCAGTGTAGCCTACAGGTTATACACTGAGTGGACTAGATATTACTCTAACTGAGCAGTGTAGCCTACAGGTTATACACTGAGTGGACTAGATATTACTCTAACTGAGCAGTGTAGTCTACAGGTTATACACTGAGTGGACTAGATATTACTCTAACTGAGCAGTGTAGTCTACAGGTTATACACTGAGTGGACTAGATATTACTCTAACTGAGCAGTGTAGTCTACAGGTTATACACTGAGTGGACTAGATATTACTCTAACTGAGCAGTGTAGTCTACAGGTTATACACTGAGTGGACTAGATATTACTCTAACTGAGCAGTGTAGTCTACAGGTTATACACTGAGTGGGCTAGATATTACTCTAACTGAGCAGTGTATCCTACAGGTTATACACTGAGTGGACTAGATATTACTCTAACTGAGCAGTGTAGCCTACAGGTTATACACTGAGTGGACTAGATATTACTCTAACTGAGCAGTGTAGCCTACAGGTTATACACTGAGTGGACTAGATATTACTCTAACTGAGCAGTATAGTCTACAGGTTATACACTGAGTGGACTAGATATTACTCTAACTGAGCAGTGTAGCCTATAGGTTATACACTGAGTGGACTAGATATTACTCTAACTGAGCAGTGTAGTCTATAGGTTATACACTGAGTGGACTAGATATTACTCTAACTGAGCAGTGTAGTCTATAGGTTATACACTGAGTGGACTAGATATTACTCTAACTGAGCAGTATAGTCTACAGGTTATACACTGAGCAGTGTAGTCTACAGGTTATACACTGAGTGGACTAGATATTACTCTAACTGAGCAGTGTAGTCTACAGGTTATACACTGAGTGGACTAGATATTACTCTGACTGAGCAGTGTAGTCTACAGGTTATACACTGAGTGGACTAGATATTACTCTAACTGAGCAGTGTAGTCTACAGGTTATACACTGAGTGGACTAGATATTACTCTAACTGAGCAGTGTAGTCTACAGGTTATACACTGAGTGGACTAGATATTACTCTAACTGAGCAGTGTAGTCTACAGGTTATACACTGAGTGGACTAGATATTACTCTAACTGAGCAGTGTAGTCTACAGGTTATACACTGAGTGGACTAGATATTACTCTAACTGAGCAGTGTAGTCTACAGGTTATACACTGAGTGGACTAGATATTACTCTAACTGAGCAGTGTAGTCTACAGGTTATACACTGAGTGGACTAGATATTACTCTAACTGAGCAGTGTAGCCTACAGGTTATACACTGAGTGGACTAGATATTACTCTAACTGAGCAGTGTAGTCTACAGGTTATACACTGAGTGGACTAGATATTACTCTAACTGAGCAGTGTAGTCTACAGGTTATACACTGAGTGGACTAGATATTACTCTAACTGAGCAGTGTAGTCTACAGGTTATACACTGAGTGGACTAGATATTACTCTAACTGAGCAGTGTAGTCTACAGGTTATACACTGAGTGGACTAGATATTACTCTAACTGAGCAGTGTAGTCTACAGGTTATACACTGAGTGGACTAGATATTACTCTAACTGAGCAGTGTAGTCTACAGGTTATACACTGAGTGGATGAGATATTAGGAACCCCCCTATTAACGTAACTTCATGGGAGTGACATCAACATTTTCAGAATATTCCTGTAATCGAACAAATGGAAACCACATGTGTGTGCCTGTGTCCACTGTGTGTGTGTGTGTGTGTCAGTATCTCTGTGTCATAGCTCAATCCGAATTAGTTAGGTAACATTGATAAATTAGATGTTTTATTTACTTTCATCATATGTGAGATACATTAGGATGTGTTTTGTTGGACTATACTGTCGTCAGTTGCATTTTCCTTTCTTCTTTAGCCTCTCGCTAGTACCCATCCCGGATCCGGGATCGTGAATACAGCCTCAAGCTCATTACCATAACGCAACGTTAACTATTCATGAAAATCGCAAATGAAATGAAATAAATATGCTAGCTCTCAAGCTTAGCCTTTTCTTAACAACACTGTCATCTCAGATTTTCAAAATATGCTTTTCAACCATAGCAAAACAAGCATTTGTGTAAGAGTATTGATAGCTAGCGTAGCATTTAGCTGGCAACATTTTCACAAAAAACAGAAAAGCATTCAAATAAAATCATTTACCTTTGAAGAACTTCAAATGTTTTCAATGAGGAGACTCTCAGTTAGATAGCAAATGTTCAGTTTTTTCCTGAAAGATTCTTTGTGTAGGAGAAATCGCTCCGTTTTGTACATCACGTTTGGCTACCAAAAAAAAACGAAAATTCAGTCATCAAAACGCCGAACTTCTTTCCAAATTAACTCCATAATATCGACTGAAACATGGCAAACGTTGTTTAGAATCAATCCTCAAGGTGTTTTTCACATATCTCTTCGTTTATATATCGTTCGTGGAAGTCTGCTTTCTCCTCTGAAATCACATGGAAGAAGACTTGCAGCTGAAGATTGCGCACCAATTTCGACGCAGGACACCGGGCGGACACCTGGTAAATGTGGTCTCTTATGGTCAATCTTCCAATGATATGCCTTCAAATACGTCACAATGCTACAGACACCTTGGGGAAACGGCAGAACGTGTAGGCTTGTTCAGGCGCATTCACAGCCATATAAGGAGACATTGGAAAACAGCGCCTCAAAAATGTTGCTCATTTCCTGTTTGAAGTTTCATCTTGGTTTCGCCTGTAGCATCAGTTCTGTGGCACTCACAGATAATATCTTTGCAGTTTTGGAAACGTCCGAGTGTTTTCTTTCCAAAGCTGTCAATTATATGCATAGTCGAGCATCTTTTCGTGACAAAATATCTTGTTTAAAATGGGAACGTTTTTTTCATCCAAAAATGAAATACTGCCCCTAGAGTTCCAAGAGGTTAGGGAAAGTCACTTGGGGCCCAGAGAGGGGAGAGGTCAGATCAGAAAATATCAGAAAGGGAGAAGTCAGAATTGAACATTGTCTTCCAATGTGAATGTATCTGTTAAGGTGATGTTTTGGTACCTTTGTGAAGATCCTAAGATCTGTGGTTCGTCATGTGAGTTGAGAGGGGTGTATCTTGGCTATAAAAGATACTAAATATTATTTTCTAAACACTCTCATTAATAAACACTGAATTGATTTGAGAGTCACAGGGATGAAGCTCATATTATTAAAAGATGAGGTTGTGTGTGGTTTGTAAACTCTCCTCATTTATTAACACAGTAAATTATATAATCAAACACATGGAGACCGTGTGTGTGTGTGTGTGTGTGTGTGTGTGTGTCCAGTGTGTGTGTGTGTGTCCAGTGTGTGTGTGTGTGTCCAGTGTGTGTGTGTGTGTGTGTGTGTGTGTGTCCAGTGTGTGTGTGTCCAGTGTGTGTCAGTGTCTCTGACACAGGGACACTGAGGAGTCAACATTATAAACCCCAAACCCTGGATAGAGGGGCTCAGTGAATGTGGAGGTGAATGTGTACAGGTGGGTCAGTGTGTCAGTGTGTCAGAGGAGGCTCTCAGCTTTTATGATGCTGATAAAGAGGCACCTTAACAGACGGCCTCTAATTGAGCAGTGTAGCCTATAGGTTATACACTGAGTGGACTAGATATTACTCTAACTGAGCAGTGTAGTCTACAGGTTATACACTGAGTGGACTAGATATTACTCTAACTGAGCAGTGTAGTCTACAGGTTATTCACTGAGTGGACTAGATATTACTCTAACTGAGCAGTGTAGCCTATAGGTTATACACTGAGTGGACTAGATATTACTCTAACTGAGCAGTGTAGTCTATAGGTTATACACTGAGTGGACTAGATATTACTCTAACTGAGCAGTGTAGCCTACAGGTTATACACTGAGTGGACTAGATATTACTCTAACTGAGCAGTGTAGCCTACAGGTTATACACTGAGTGGACTAGATATTACTCTAACTGAGCAGTGTAGTCTACAGGTTATACACTGAGTGGACTAGATATTACTCTAACTGAGCAGTGTAGTCTACAGGTTATACACTGAGTGGACTAGATATTACTCTAACTGAGCAGTGTAGTCTACAGGTTATACACTGAGTGGACTAGATATTACTCTAACTGAGCAGTGTAGTCTACAGGTTATACACTGAGTGGACTAGATATTACTCTAACTGAGCAGTGTAGTCTACAGGTTATACACTGAGTGGACTAGATATTACTCTAACTGAGCAGTGTAGTCTACAGGTTATACACTGAGTGGATGAGATATTAGGAACCCCCCTATTAACGTAACTTCATGGGAGTGACATCAACATTTTCAGAATATTCCTGTAATCGAACAAATGGAAACCACATGTGTGTGCCTGTGTCCACTGTGTGTGTGTGTGTCAGTATCTCTGTGTCATAGCTCAATCCGAATTAGTTAGGTAACATTGATAAATTAGATGTTTTATTTACTTTCATCATATGTGAGATACATTAGGATGTGTTTTGTTGGACTATACTGTCGTCAGTTGCATTTTCCTTTCTTCTTTAGCCTCTCGCTAGTACCCATCCCGGATCCGGGATCGTGAATACAGCCTCAAGCTCATTACCATAACGCAACGTTAACTATTCATGAAAATCGCAAATGAAATGAAATAAATATGCTAGCTCTCAAGCTTAGCCTTTTCTTAACAACACTGTCATCTCAGATTTTCAAAATATGCTTTTCAACCATAGCAAAACAAGCATTTGTGTAAGAGTATTGATAGCTAGCGTAGCATTTAGCTGGCAACATTTTCACAAAAAACAGAAAAGCATTCAAATAAAATCATTTACCTTTGAAGAACTTCAAATGTTTTCAATGAGGAGACTCTCAGTTAGATAGCAAATGTTCAGTTTTTTCCTGAAAGATTCTTTGTGTAGGAGAAATCGCTCCGTTTTGTACATCACGTTTGGCTACCAAAAAAAACGAAAATTCAGTCATCAAAACGCCAAACTTCTTTCCAAATTAACTCCATAATATCGACTGAAACATGGCAAACGTTGTTTAGAATCAATCCTCAAGGTGTTTTTCACATATCTCTTCGTTTATATATCGTTCGTGGAAGTCTGCTTTCTCCTCTGAAATCACATGGAAGAAGACTTGCAGCTGAAGATTGCGCACCAATTTCGACGCAGGACACCGGGCGGACACCTGGTAAATGTGGTCTCTTATGGTCAATCTTCCAATGATATGCCTTCAAATACGTCACAATGCTACAGACACCTTGGGGAAACGGCAGAACGTGTAGGCTTGTTCAGGGCGCATTCACAGCCATATAAGGAGACATTGGAAAACAGCGCCTCAAAAATGTTGCTCATTTCCTGTTTGAAGTTTCATCTTGGTTTCGCCTGTAGCATCAGTTCTGTGGCACTCACAGATAATATCTTTGCAGTTTTGGAAACGTCCGAGTGTTTTCTTTCCAAAGCTGTCAATTATATGCATAGTCGAGCATCTTTTCGTGACAAAATATCTTGTTTAAAATGGGAACGTTTTTTTCATCCAAAAATGAAATACTGCCCCTAGAGTTCCAAGAGGTTAGGGAAAGTCACTTGGGGCCCAGAGAGGGGAGAGGTCAGATCAGAAAATATCAGAAAGGGAGAAGTCAGAATTGAACATTGTCTTCCAATGTGAATGTATCTGTTAAGGTGATGTTTTGGTACCTTTGTGAAGATCCTAAGATCTGTGGTTCGTCATGTGAGTTGAGAGGGGTGTATCTTGGCTATAAAAGATACTAAATATTATTTTCTAAACACTCTCATTAATAAACACTGAATTGATTTGAGAGTCACAGGGATGAAGCTCATATTATTAAAAGATGAGGTTGTGTGTGGTTTGTAAACTCTCCTCATTTATTAACACAGTAAATTATATAATCAAACACATGGAGACCGTGTGTGTGTGTGTGTGTGTGTGTCCAGTGTGTGTGTGTGTGTCCAGTGTGTGTGTGTGTGTCCAGTGTGTGTGTGTGTGTGTGTGTGTGTGTGTCCAGTGTGTGTGTGTCCAGTGTGTGTCAGTGTCTCTGACACAGGGACACTGAGGAGTCAACATTATAAACCCCAAACCCTGGATAGAGGGGCTCAGTGAATGTGGAGGTGAATGTGTACAGGTGGGTCAGTGTGTCAGTGTGTCAGAGGAGGCTCTCAGCTTTTATGATGCTGATAAAGAGGCACCTTAACAGACGGCCTCTAATTGAGCAGTGTAGCCTATAGGTTATACACTGAGTGGACTAGATATTACTCTAACTGAGCAGTGTAGTCTACAGGTTATACACTGAGTGGACTAGATATTACTCTAACTGAGCAGTGTAGTCTACAGGTTATACACTGAGTGGACTAGATATTACTCTAACTGAGCAGTGTAGTCTACAGGTTATTCACTGAGTGGACTAGATATTACTCTAACTGAGCAGTGTAGCCTATAGGTTATACACTGAGTGGACTAGATATTACTCTAACTGAGCAGTGTAGTCTATAGGTTATACACTGAGTGGACTAGATATTACTCTAACTGAGCAGTGTAGCCTACAGGTTATACACTGAGTGGACTAGATATTACTCTAACTGAGCAGTGTAGCCTACAGGTTATACACTGAGTGGACTAGATATTACTCTAACTGAGCAGTGTAGTCTACAGGTTATACACTGAGTGGACTAGATATTACTCTAACTGAGCAGTGTAGTCTACAGGTTATACACTGAGTGGACTAGATATTACTCTAACTGAGCAGTGTAGTCTACAGGTTATACACTGAGTGGATGAGATATTAGGAACCCCCCTATTAACGTAACTTCATGGGAGTGACATCAACATTTTCAGAATATTCCTGTAATCGAACAAATGGAAACCACATGTGTGTGCCTGTGTCCACTGTGTGTGTGTGTGTGTGTCAGTATCTCTGTGTCATAGCTCAATCCGAATTAGTTAGGTAACATTGATAAATTAGATGTTTTATTTACTTTCATCATATGTGAGATACATTAGGATGTGTTTTGTTGGACTATACTGTCGTCAGTTGCATTTTCCTTTCTTCTTTAGCCTCTCGCTAGTACCCATCCCGGATCCGGGATCGTGAATACAGCCTCAAGCTCATTACCATAACGCAACGTTAACTATTCATGAAAATCGCAAATGAAATGAAATAAATATGCTAGCTCTCAAGCTTAGCCTTTTCTTAACAACACTGTCATCTCAGATTTTCAAAATATGCTTTTCAACCATAGCAAAACAAGCATTTGTGTAAGAGTATTGATAGCTAGCGTAGCATTTAGCTGGCAACATTTTCACAAAAAACAGAAAAGCATTCAAATAAAATCATTTACCTTTGAAGAACTTCAAATGTTTTCAATGAGGAGACTCTCAGTTAGATAGCAAATGTTCAGTTTTTTCCTGAAAGATTCTTTGTGTAGGAGAAATCGCTCCGTTTTGTACATCACGTTTGGCTACCAAAAAAACGAAAATTCAGTCATCAAAACGCCGAACTTCTTTCCAAATTAACTCCATAATATCGACTGAAACATGGCAAACGTTGTTTAGAATCAATCCTCAAGGTGTTTTTCACATATCTCTTCGTTTATATATCGTTCGTGGAAGTCTGCTTTCTCCTCTGAAATCACATGGAAGAAGACTTGCAGCTGAAGATTGCGCACCAATTTCGACGCAGGACACCGGGCGGACACCTGGTAAATGTGGTCTCTTATGGTCAATCTTCCAATGATATGCCTTCAAATACGTCACAATGCTACAGACACCTTGGGGAAACGGCAGAACGTGTAGGCTTGTTCAGGGCGCATTCACAGCCATATAAGGAGACATTGGAAAACAGCGCCTCAAAAATGTTGCTCATTTCCTGTTTGAAGTTTCATCTTGGTTTCGCCTGTAGCATCAGTTCTGTGGCACTCACAGATAATATCTTTGCAGTTTTGGAAACGTCCGAGTGTTTTCTTTCCAAAGCTGTCAATTATATGCATAGTCGAGCATCTTTTCGTGACAAAATATCTTGTTTAAAATGGGAACGTTTTTTTCATCCAAAAATGAAATACTGCCCCTAGAGTTCCAAGAGGTTAGGGAAAGTCACTTGGGGCCCAGAGAGGGGAGAGGTCAGATCAGAAAATATCAGAAAGGGAGAAGTCAGAATTGAACATTGTCTTCCAATGTGAATGTATCTGTTAAGGTGATGTTTTGGTACCTTTGTGAAGATCCTAAGATCTGTGGTTCGTCATGTGAGTTGAGAGGGGTGTATCTTGGCTATAAAAGATACTAAATATTATTTTCTAAACACTCTCATTAATAAACACTGAATTGATTTGAGAGTCACAGGGATGAAGCTCATATTATTAAAAGATGAGGTTGTGTGTGGTTTGTAAACTCTCCTCATTTATTAACACAGTAAATTATATAATCAAACACATGGAGACCGTGTGTGTGTGTGTGTGTCCAGTGTGTGTGTGTGTGTCCAGTGTGTGTGTGTGTGTCCAGTGTGTGTGTGTGTGTGTGTGTGTGTGTGTGTGTGTCCAGTGTGTGTGTGTCCAGTGTGTGTCAGTGTCTCTGACACAGGGACACTGAGGAGTCAACATTATAAACCCCAAACCCTGGATAGAGGGGCTCAGTGAATGTGGAGGTGAATGTGTACAGGTGGGTCAGTGTGTCAGAGGAGGCTCTATAGAAGGACAGAGTACCGGCTGGCCAGTCCAGATACACTCCTACCCTGTGGGAGCTGGAGGGCGGACGTCTATGGTAGTGTCGTTACTATTGTGCCAGGCAGCGTAACTGTTGTCAGAGCAGAACAGACTCCAGGACTTGTCATTGTATCCAAGCCAACATTCATCACCCCTTCCTCTCCTGTTGATTCCTTTATATGTCACTCCTATATCAGCTCTTCTCCCACTCCACTCTACCTCCCAGTAACAGCACCCAGTCAGACCCTCTCTACACAGCACCTGTTCACAGTCCTCAAATCTCTCTGGGTGATCAGGATACGGCTGCTCCTCTCTCCTACATGTCACCTTTCTGTTCCCCTCAGTCAGAGAGAGGCGTCTGTTTACTGTGTTTGGGTCCAGTGTGAGATCACAGACATCTGATGGATGAAACCAGACACAATATTAGAAATCCTCATCATTCACATTAGAATGTTAACTCACTTTTCACTAATTCATTTAATGTAGATGTTTCTAGGTATCAAACGGAGAAGTTAAGGTAACTTGAGACTTGTTGAATGATCACATGTTATATATAAAACACACTTATTCCCATTAGTTACACACACACATAGTCACACAGCAGTCAACACTCACATTTTCTAATCCCAGGTTTCATTGTGTACTCTCCACCATGTTCCACACTGTAGCGGTAAGCAGAAGAACAGACAGTCATTGAGGGATACACTTGAACTCACACACACACACAAACTTTGTCCAAGTGGTGGTCAGAATGTTTGTCTTAACCAGCCTGATAAGTCCAACATGTCTGATATGAACATTGACATAAACCCTCTACATACTTGAGTTTCTCCAGTCTGCAGTGTGGATCCTCCAGTCCAGCAGAGAGCAGTCTGACTCCTGAGTCTCCTGGGTGATTGTAGCTCAGGTCCAGCTCTCTCAGGTGTGAGGGGTTTGACCTCAGAGCTGAGACCAGAGAAGCACAGCCTTCCTCTGTGACTAGACAGCGTGACAGCCTGCAAAGAGTCAAATCATATTAAAATCACACTGATATTTTTTGGTGGTGAAAATAGGGACAGTATATATATTTTTAATGTTCAGATATATCAGTGTCCTGAAACCTGCCATTCTATTCGTCAATGGATGTTTCATTATTATAAATGACACATTTTCCAAGTATTGCTTGTCAATAGAAAGATGCATATTAACAAATATTTGAGTGGACTGACCAGACCAGTTTAAAAAGCAGTATCAGTCAAAAGACAGACAGTAAGGTATCAGATTTAGATTGTATTGAGTATACAGTCCACACCATATCTATTTAGACAGTGAGGTATCAGATTTAGATTGTATTGAGTATACAGTCCACACCATATCTATTTTGACAGTGAAGCTAACATTTTAAATGTGGCTCTATACTCCAACATTTTGGATTTCAGATCAAATGTTTCATATGAGGTGACAGTATATAATTTCACCTTTTATTTGAGGATATTTTAATACATATCTGTTTCACTGTTTAGAAAAATAAAAGCACTTTATGTATCTAGTCCCCCTATTTGAAGAAGTCATAAGTATTCTGAACTATTAACTCAGAGTGTATTAAAGTCGTTGAAAATGTAGTGTTTGGTCCACTATTCATTGAACGTAATGACTACATCAAGCTTGTGACTCAAACTCGTTGATTGCAGTTTGTTTTGGTTGTGTGTTAGGTTACATTTTTCCCAGTATTAAAATGGTGGTGGTAAGAATGTTTGTCCAATCATTCCTCGCTAATCTGAAGACATGCTCCTTTCTCAATCACAACCCAGTGTTTGAGCTTTTTTGTTTTTTTGTTCTACTTTGTCTCTCTCTAATTCTCTCTCTCTTTCTCTCTTTCTGAGGACCTGAGCCCTAGGACCATGCCCCAGGACTACCTGACATGATGACTCCTTGCTGTCCCCAGTCCACCTGGCCGTGCTGCTGCTCCAGTTTCAACTGTTCTGCCTTATTATTATTCGACCATGTTGGTCATTTATGAACATTTGAACATCTTGGCCATGTTCTGTTATAATCTCCACCCGACACAGCCAGAAGAGGACTGGCCACCCCACATAGCCTGGTTCCTCTCCAGGTTTCTTCCTAGGTTTTGGCCTTTCTAGAGAGTTTTTCCTAGCCACCGTGCTTCTACACCTGCATTGTTTGTTGTTTGGGGTTTTAGGCTGGGTTTCTGTACAGCACTTTGAGATATCAGCTGATGTACGAAGGGCTATATAAATACATGTGATTTGATTTGATTTGATTAATAATAATGAGTGAGAATATTACAGAGGCTATAACAAAACATACTAACCTCTCACCATTAACCTAAAATAAAAGGTGACATTCTGTACTGTCACCTAATATGAAACATTCTATCTCAAATCGAAAATAATGGACCATAGCACCACATTTAGAACTGTAAGCTACACTGTCCTAACACATATGGTGTGGACTATGTGTGTCTGCTAAACACCTGTGGATCTAGTGAACAGTTATCACTTGTTGACCAACTACAGGAATACTGACCTCAGAGTCTCCAGTTTACAGTGGGGATTCTCCAGTCCAGCAGAGAGCAGCTTCACTCCTGAATCCTTCAGGTCATTGTTACTCAGATCCAGCTCTCTCAGGTGTGAGGGGTTTGACCTCAGAGCTGAGACCAGAGAAGCACAGCCTTCCTCTGTGACTAGACAGCCTGACAGCCTGCCAAGAGTCAAATCATATTAATATCACACTGATATTATTTGGTGTTGAAAATAGTGGCAGTATATTTTTTCCAACATATTCACATATATCTGTGTCCTGAAACCTGCCATATCTATTCATAAATGAATGAATCATTATTAGAAATGACAAATTACTAAAGTATTGCCTGCAGATAGAACAATGAATAGTATGAATATTTGAGTAGACTGACCAGACCAGTTTAAAAAGCAGTATCAGTCAAAAGACATACAGTGAGGAATCAGATTTAGATTGTATTGAGTATACAGTCCACACCATATCTATTTAGACAGTGAGGTATCAGATTTAGATTGTATTGAGTATACAGTCCACACCATATCTATTTAGACAGTCAGGAATCAGATTTAGATTGTATTGAGCATACAGTCCGCACCATATCTATTTAGACAGTGAGGTATCAGATTTAGATTGTATTGAGTATACAGTCCACACCATATCTATTTAGACAGTGAAACTAACATTTTAAATGTGACTCTATACTCCAGCATTTTGGATTTCAGATCAAATGTTTCATATGAGGTGACAGTATATAATGTCACCTGTTATTTGAGGATATTTTAATACATATCTGTTTCACCGTTTAGAAATAAAAGCACTTTATGTATCTCGTCCCCTATTTGAAGAAGTCATAAGTATTCTGACCAATTCACTCACAGTGTATTAAAGTTGTCAAAAGTTTAGTATTTGGTCCCATATTCTTTGAACACAATGAATACATCAAGCCTGTGACTGCATGATTTAAAAAGATCATGAATGAATCATGAATAATGATGAGTGACAAAGTTACAGAGGCTACAACATAACATGCTAAACTCTCACCATTACCAATAACACAGGGGGTCTGATCTTTGTTCCTCTGTAACTTTCTCATTCATCATTATTCTCGATTCATTCCTGATTATTCATCATCATAGTAGCATCCACATGAATGTAGAAGTGTTCAGAAACATCTTCTATTCTTACTGACAATACAAGTGAAGTGACTCCAAAATGACAGGACATTATTCACCATTCAGTTTCTATTAGGAAAAACATCCAAAACACAACCAAGACAAACTGCAAATTAATTCAACAAGTTTGTAGAGTGACAAAGTTAATGTCATTTAAAAATTATATATTTTTCACCTTTATTTAATACTTTATTTAATACTGGTAATGAGTGGAGAGCACTTTTTGCCAGTCCTGTCTGGTCCAGCGACAGTGGGTTTGTGCCTATAGGCGACGGTGTTGCCAGTGATTTCTGGGGAGGACCTGCCTTACAACAGGTATACAAGCCCTCAGTCCAGCCTCTCTCAGCCTATTACGGACAATCTGAGCACTGGAGGAGGGATTGTGTGTTCCGGTGTAACTCGGGCAGTTGTTGTTGCCATCCTGTACCTGTCCCGCAGGTGTGATGTTCGGATGTACCGATCCTGCGCAGGTGTTGTTACACGTGGTCTGCCACTGCGAGGACGATCAGCTGTCCATCCTGTCTCCCTTTAGCGCTGTCTTAGGCGTCTCACAGTACAGACATCACAATTTATTTCCATGGCCACATCTGCAATCCTCATGCCTCCTTGCTGCATGCCTAAGGCACATTCATGCAACTGAGCAGGGACCCTGGGCATCTTTCTTTTGGTGTTTTTCAGAGTCAGTAGAAAGGCCTCTTTAATGTCCTAAGTTTTCATAACTGTGATCTTCATTGCCTACCGCCTGTAAGCTGTAAATGTCTAAACGACCGTCCCACAGGTGCATGTTCATTAATTGTTTATGGTTCATTGAACAAGCATGGGAAACAGTGCTTAAACCCTTTTCAAAAAAGATATGTGAAGTTATTTGGATTTTTACAATTTATCTTTGAAAGACAGGGTCCTGAAAAAGGGATGTTTCTTTTTTTGAGGAATTTAGATACATAAAGTGCCTCCATATCTCAACGGTAAAATATAAGGTTGTGGCCAAAAGTTTTGAGAAAGACACAAATATTAATATTCACAAAGTCTGCTGCCTCAGGACAAGTCTGGAGATCACTCTGTCATGCTGATTGAGTTCAAATAACAGACTGGAAGCTTCAAAAGGAGGGTGGTGGTTGGAATCATTGTTCTTCCTCTGTCAAACATTGTTCTTCCTCTGTCAAACATTGTTAACTGCAAGGAAACTTGTGTCGTCAACATTGCTTTGCACAGAAAGGGCTTCACAGGCAAGGATATTGCTGCCAGTAAGATTGCATCTAAATCAACCATTTATCGGATCATCAAGAACTTCAAGGAGAGCGGTTCAATTGTTGTGAAGAAGGCTTCAGGGCGCCCAAGAAAGTCCAGCAAACACCAGGACCGTCTCCTAAAGTTGATTCAGCTGCGGGATTGGGGCACCACCAATACAGAGCTTGCTCAGGAATGGCAGCAGGCAGGTGTGAGTGCATCTGCATGCACAGTGAGGCAAAGTCTTTTGGAGGATGGCCTGGTGTCAAGAAGGGCAGCAAAGAAGCCACTTCTCTCCAGGAACAACATCTGGGACAGACTTATATTCTGCAAAAGGTACAGCGATTGGACTGCTGAGGACTGGGGTAAAGTCATTTTCTCTGATGAATCCCCTTTCCAATTGTTTGGGGCATCCGGAAAAAGGCTTGTCCGGAGAAGACAAGGGGAGCGACACCATCAGTCCTGTGTCATGCCAACAGTAAAGCATCCTGAGACCATTCATGTGTGGGGTTGTTTCTCAGCCAAGGGAATGGGATCACTCACAATTTTGCCTAAGAACACAGCCATGAATAAAGAATGGTACCAACACATCCTCCAAGAGCAACTTCTCCCAACCATCCAGGAACAGTTTGGTGACGAACAATGCCGTTTCCAGCATGACGGAGCACCTTGCCATAAGGCAAAAGTGATAACTAAGTGGCCTGGGGAACAAAACATTGATATTTTGGGTCCATGGCCAGGAAACTCCCCAGACCTTAATCCCATTGAGAACTTGTGGTCAACCCTCAAGAGGCAGGTGGATATACAAAAACCCACACATTCTGACAAACTCCAAGCATTGATTATGTAAGAATAGGCTGCCATCAGTCAGGATGTGGCCCAGAAGTTAATTGACAGCATGCCAGGGCGGATTGCAGAGGTCTTGAGAAAGAAGGGTCAACACAGCAAATATTGACTCTTTGCATCAACTTCATGTAATTGTCAATAAAAGCCTTTGACACTTATGAAATGCTTGTAATTATACTTCAGTATTCCAGTAACAACTGACAAAAATATCGAAAGACACTGTAGCAGCAAACCTTGTGGAAATTACTATTTGTTTCATTCTCAAAACTTTTGGCCACGACTATATATCTATGAATACCTTTAAATAAAAGGTGACTTTCTGTACTGTCTCCTAATATGAAACATTATATCGAAAATCCAAAATGCTGGAGAATAGCACACAATTTAAAACTGTAAGCTTCACTGTCCAAACACATATGGTGTGGACTATGTGTGTCTGGTAAATACATGTGGATCTGGTGAACAGTTATCACTTGTTGACCAACTACAGGAATACTGACCTCAGAGTCTCCAGTTGACAGTGGGGATTCCCCAGTCCAGCAGAGAGCAGCTTCACTCCTGAATCCTTCAGGTCGTTGTTACTCAGATGCAGCTCTCTCAGGTGTGAGGGGTTTGACTCCAGAGCTGAGACCAGAGAAGCACAGCCTTCCTCTGTGACTAGACAGCCTGACAGCCTGACAAAGAGTCAAATCATATTAAAATCACACTGATATTCTTTGGTGGTGAAAATAGTGGCAGTATATTTTTTTCAACATATTCAGATACATCAGTGTCCTGAAACCTTCCATATATTTTCATAAATGAATGTATCATCATTAAAAATGACAAATGATTAAATCATTACCTGAGGATAGACACATGTAAAGTACAAATATTATAGTAGACAGACCAGACCAGTTTAAAAAGTAGTATCAGTCAGAAGACAGACAGTGAGGTATCAGATTTAGATTGTATTGAGTATACAGTCCACACCATATCTATTTAGACAGTGAGGAATCAGATTTAGATTGTATTGAGTATACAGTCCACACCATATCTATTTTGACAGTGAGGTATCAGATTTAGATTGTATTGAGTATACAGTCTACAGCATATCTATTTAGACAGTGAGGAATCAGATTTAGATTGTATTGAGTAAATGTGGCTCTATACTCCAACATTTTGGATTTCAGATCAAATGTTTCATATGAGGTGACAGTATATAATGTCACCTTTTTATTTTAAGATGTTTTAATACATATCTGTTTCACGTTTTGAAATGAAAACACTTTATGTTTCCAGTCTCCCCATTAGAAGAAGACATAAGTAATCTGACAAATTTACTTATAGTGTATTAAAGTAGTCTAAAGTTTAGTATTTGGTCGTTTTTTTGGATTGTGTTTTGAGCAACAATAAAATGGTGGATGATGACTGGAGTAATTTTCTGTCTAAGAGAGTAGATAACATGTTTCTACACAATAATAAATCAATCCTGATGATTAATTTAAGAAAAATCATGAAAGAATCATGAATAATAATGAGTGAGAAAGTTACAGAGACTACAACAAAACATGCTAACCTCTCACCATTACCAATAACAGAGGCTACAACAAAACATGCTAACATTATCTCTCAAAACCATTATACCAATAACAGAGGCTACAACAAAACATGCTAACCTCTCACCATTACCAATAACAGAGGCTACAACAAAACATGCTAACCTCTCACCATTACCAGTAACAGAGGCTACAACTAAACATGCTAACCTCTCACCATTACCAATAACAGAGGCTACAACAAAACACTAAAAACCATGACTACAACAAAACCTAACCTCTCACCATTACCAATAACAGAGGGGGTCTGATCTTTGTTCCTCTGTAACTTTCTCATTCATCATTATTCTCGATTCATTCCTGATTATTCATCATCATAGCAGCATCCACATGAATGTAGAAGTGTTCAGAAACATCTTCTATTCTTCCTGACAATACAAGTGAAGTGACTCCAAAATGACAGGACATTATTCACCATTCAGTTTCTATCAGGATTTACTATTAATAACTATTAAAAACATTCCAAAACATCATCCAAAACATCATCCAAAACACAACAAGTTAAACAGAAATACATGTGTGTCTGGTAAACACATGTGGATCTGGTGAACAGTTATCACTTGTTGACCAACTACAGGAATACTGACCTCAGAGTCTCCAGTTTACAGTGGGGATTCCCCAGTCCAGCAGAGAGCAGCTCCACTCCTGAATCCTTCAGGTCATTGTTACTCAGATCCAGCTCTCTCAGGTGTGAGGGGTTTGACTCCAGAGCTGAGACCAGAGAAGCACAGCCTTCCTCTGTGACTCCACAGCCTGACAGCCTGACAAAGAGATCATCATGACTTCACAAACACACTGTTCATTTAACACCAGTAGTGTAGAAGGACAATGGTAGATGCATTTGGTTTATTCTCTCAAACAACATATATATTCATCTTCCATCTCCTAGAATTATGTGGTCATATTGTTATACTAATATGAAAATCAATGCATTTATTCAATATGTTTTTCAATACAATATTATATACGGTGCCTTGCGAAAGTATTCGGCCCCCTTGAACTTTGCGACCTTTTGCCACATTTCAGGCTTCAAACATGAAGATATAAAACTGTATTTTTTTGTGAAGAATCAACAACAAGTGGGACACAATCATGAAGTGGAACGACATTTATTGGATATTTCAAACTTTTTTAACAAATCAAAAACTGAAAAATTGGGCGTGCAAAATTATTCAGCCCCCTTAAGTTAATACTTTGTAGCGTCACCTTTTGCTGCGATGACAGTCTCCTGTAAGTCGCTTGGGGTATGTCTCTATCAGTTTTGCACATCGAGAGACTGAATTTTTTTCCCATTCCTCCTTGCAAAACAGCTCGAGCTCAGTGAGGTTGGATGGAGAGCATTTGTGAACAGCAGTTTTCAGTTCTTTCCACAGATTCTCGATTGGATTCAGGTCTGGACTTTGACTTGGCCATTCTAACACCTGGATATGTTTATTTTTTAACCATTCCATTGTAGATTTTGCCTTATGTTTTGGATCATTGTCTTGTTGGAAGACAAATCTCCGTCCCAGTCTCAGGTCTTTTGAAGACTCCATCAGGTTTTCTTCCAGAATGGTCCTGTATTTGGCTCCATCCATCTTCCCATCAATTTTAACCATCTTCCCTGTCCCTGCTGAAGAAAAGCAGGCCCAAACCATGATGCTGCCACCACCATGTTTGACAGTGGGTATGATGTGTTCAGGGTGATGAGCTGTGTTGCATTTACGCCAAACATAACGTTTTGCATTGTTGTCAAAAAGTTCAATTTTGGTTTCATCTGACCAGAGCACCTTCTTCCACATGTTTGGTGTGTCTCCCAGGTGGCTTGTGGTAAACTTTAAACGACACTTTTTATGGATATCTTTAAGAAATGGCTTTCTTCTTGCCACTCTTCCATAAAGGCCAGATTTGTGCAATATACGACTTATTGTTGTCCTATGGACAGAGTCTCCCACCTCAGCTGTAGATCTCTGCAGTTCATCCAGAGTGATCATGGGCCTCTTGGCTGCATCTCTGATCAGTCTTCTCCTTGTATGAGCTGAAAGTTTAGAGGGACGGCCAGGTCTTGGTAGATTTGCAGTGGTCTGATACTCCTTCCATTTCAATATTATCGCTTGCACAGTGCTCCTTGGGATGTTTAAAGCTTGGGAAATATTTTTGTATCCAAATCTGGCTTTAAACTTCTTCACAACAGTATCTCGGACCTGCCTGGTGTGTTCCTTGTTCTTCATGATGCTCTCTGCGCTTTTAACGGACCTCTGAGACTATCACAGTGCAGGTGCATTTATACGGAGACTTGATTACACACAGGTGGATTGTATTTATCATCATTAGTCATTTAGGTCAACATTGGATCATTCAG
The DNA here is from genome assembly GCF_036934945.1 of Oncorhynchus masou masou. Classification (NCBI taxonomy): domain Eukaryota; kingdom Metazoa; phylum Chordata; class Actinopteri; order Salmoniformes; family Salmonidae; genus Oncorhynchus; species Oncorhynchus masou. The sequence goes on along the minus strand of NW_027006096.1, from coordinate 99,003 downwards.
AGATCCTCACTGAACTTCTGGAGAGGGTTTGCTGCACTGAAAGTAAAGGGGCTGAATAATTTTGCACGCCTAATTTTTCAGTTTTTGATTTGTTAAAAAAGTTTGAAATATCCAATAAATGTCGTTCCACTTCATGATTGTGTCCCACTTGTTGTTGATTCTTCACAAAAAAATACAGTTTTATATCTTTATGTTTGAAGCCTGAAATGTGGCAAAAGGTCGCAAAGTTCAAGGGGGCCGAATACTTTCTCAAGGCACTGTACATATTATAATGCATATTTTTCTCTAAAATGAATATTTCTTCCTGATGATTAGTACTTGAATGTCATGTTATTTACTCACAGAACAGCTCTGGAGGCTTTGACCACTGGCAGCAGCCTCAGAAGACCTTCCTCTGATCTGGAGTATTTCTTCAGGTCAAACACATCCAGCTCCTTTTCTGAAGTCAGCAACACAAAGACCAGAGCTGACCACTGTGCAGGTGACAGGTTGGGTTTTGAGAGACTTCCTGATCTCAGGTAGCTTTGGATCTCCTCCACTAGAGAATGGTCATTCAGTTCATTCAGACAGTGGAACAGATTGATGCTCCTCTCTGGAGAGGGATTCTCCCTGATCCTCTCCTTGATGTACTTGACTGTTTCTTCATGGGTCTTTGACCTGCTTCTTGTCTTTGTCAGTAGACCTCGTAAGTGCTTCTGATTGGACTCCAGTGAGAGGCCAAGAAGGAAGCGGAGGAAAAGGTCCAGGTTTCCTGTCTCACTTTGTAAGGCTTTGTCCACAGCACTCTTGTAGAAAGTAACTACAGACTTGTCTTTTGTTTGCAGTTTGTCCATTAGATTCTCATTGTTGTTGATGAATGAGAGGAACACATATACAGCAGCCAGAAACTCCTGAATGCTCAGATGAACAAAGCAGTACACCTTGTACTGGTACAGCCCACGTTCCTCTTTAAAGAGCTGTGTGCACAATCCTGAGTACACTGAGGCTTCATTGACATCAATGCCAGACTCTTTCAGGTCTTCTTCATAGAAAATCAGATTGCCCTTCACAAGCTGTTGAAAAGCCAGTTTTCCCAGTGACAGAATGTTTTCTTTATTCCAGTGTGGATCTGTCTCTTCTTTCCCAAGATACTTTTCATTCTTCTGTTTGGTATGAAACTCCACAAGGTGTGTGTACATCTCAGTCAGAGTCTTGGGCATCTCTTCTCTCTTATGTTCCAGCATGTGTTCAAGGACTGTTGCAGAAATCCAACAGAAGACTGGAATGTGGCACATGATGTGGAGGCTCCTTGATGTCTTTATGTGTGAGATGATTCTGCTGGCCAGGTCCTCATCACTGAATCTCTTCCTGAAGTACTCCTCCTTCTGTGGGTCATTGAACCCTGGTACCTCTGCCACCTGGTCAACACACCCTGAAGGGATCTTATTGGCTGCTGCAGGTCGGGTAGTTATCCAGATGAGAGCAGAGGGAAGCAGATTTCCCTTGATGAGATTTGTCAGCAGAACATCCACTGAGGTTGACTCTGTGACGTCCCAACAGATCTTGTTCTTCTGGAAGTCTAGGGGCAGTCGGCACTCATCCAGACCATCAAAGATGAACAGAACTTTGTACTTGTTGTAGTTGGAGATTCTTGAATCTTTAGTTTCCATTGAGAAGTGATTGAGAAGTTCAATGAAAGTGTAGTTGTCCTCTTTCATCAAATTCAGCTCCCGGAAAGGGAATGAAAATACAAATTGGACATCCTGATTAGCTTTTCCTTCAGCCCAATCCAGAATGAACTTCTGCACAGAGACTGTTTTTCCAATGCCAGCGACTCCCTTTGTCAGCACAGTTCTGATAGGTTTGTCTTGTCCAGTTAAGGGTTTGAAGATGTCGTTACATTTGATTGCAGTCTCTGGTCTTGCTTGTTTCCTGGTTGTTGTCTCAATCTGTCTCAGCTCATGTTCATTATTGACCTCTCCTGTTCCACCCTCTGTGATGTAGAGCTCTGTGTAGATCCTATTGAGAAGTGTTGGGTTTCCTTGTTTAGCGATCCCCTCAAATACACATTGAAACTTCTTCTTTAGATTTGATTTGAGTTCACGTTGGCAAATCACAGCAGGATCATCTGAATCTAGAAATAACACAGAGGATATTAATATTACATCTGAGTTAATGCCTACAGTATTGTAGGACTTTTATAAAGTTTAAATTATAATAATTTATTCCCTAAACTGACTGTATAAATGTGTATATGTTTTCATAATGCATTACAGACTGGTGTGACTGATTATATTATTATTGGTATTATTGATGGTATTATTAATGTTCTCTCTCTCTCTCTCTAAATTAATCACCACAACACATCCCTGCTGCAACTTGATGAGGTCACTAGGTTTTGTGTTAAGGCTGCTACAATATCATTGAGTTACACAGCTACTTACACAGCTGTACTTTAGCTACAGCTTTTAAATGTTATAAAGCATCATTCAACATGAGGCAGACAGCTCTTACATTTATCCAGTGTGTCAGCAAGCTCCTTCTGGTTCATTTTCCTCAGGATGTGCAGTGTGATCTTCAGAGCCCCCTCTCTGGCACTGCTCTCCTGCTTCTCATCTTCAGCATCCACCACTTCCTTATCCTGCTTCTGACTCTCAAAGCCTTCTGGGAGTTCTGGACTAAGAATCCTCTTGAACATCTTCAGCTCGTTCTTCATAAATGTCATAATTTTCTCTTCGAGCAACTGAAAAAAATAAAGTAAATAAGTTAAGCAAGAGAAGAAATGCTTTCTCATTAACACATTAATGAATGATTGACAGATCAACTTTACTTGAGGAAAACAAAAACAAATGTACATAACAGGACCACATACACTGAATATGGAGGCCAGGTCTGTTTGATGACTCTGGGAAGACTGACCACTGAGAATCTCTGACTCTGATCTCTCCTGTTGGTTTCTGTGGACAAAACATGAGATTACTTCTCCTCATCCAGGGAGTACACACACACACACACACACACACACACACACACACACACACACACACACACACACACACACACACACACACACACACACACACACACACACACACACACACACACGTTGGGAATGTTGTGTCTGTTTAATATTGTTTTAGGACTATGAAAATGGACAAAAGGATGAGCCTATGGATTATGAAAACAACAACAATAAATGGGAAAATGAGAGAGGAGAAATGACTAGAGACAGTGTTGTTTAACTCACTGACCAGGACCCATGAGTTCTTCTTACCTTTGTTCAGTAGAAAAGTCTCCCTCTCTAAAGGTTAGAGGAGGTTTCATAGACCGGTCACTCTTCATGGACACACAGCTAGGAACAGGGGAGGCTGGTCTCTCCTGCTGGATTGGACTTCAACACAACAGAGACAAACATTACATCTCTCATCTACTCTGAGCTCAGATGGGGAAACATAAGAAGAGTTTCATTCCAAAACACTATATATCACTTTTCAGTAATGTTAGTAAATTAGCTTTTATTGTTTAAAGCATTTCTGAAAGAGATTGGTGTTTTTTTTCTCTATCTAATCATGGCATGGGATTGTTCACTATCTAATCATGGTATGGGATTGATATGTACAGATATGTATTTGTTTAAAATCACTTGATGTCTTCATTTCAGAGACAAATAATCATGTTTTTTTTCCTCAAAATGCTATATATTTGCCTCACTCTCGGAAAATGTTACCTACTGAGTCCGGAATAATGAGGCTATAAGGAGTACCAGTACTGAGTCAATGTGCAGGGTACTAGGTAGTTGAGGTAATAATGAGACTATAAGGAGAACCAGCACTGAGTCAATGTGCAGGGTACTAGGTAGTTGAGGTAATAATGAGACTATAAGGAGAACCAGTACTGAGTCAATGTGCAGGGTACCAGGTAGTTGAGGTAATAATGAGTCTATAAGGAGAACCAGTACTGAGTCAATGTGCAGGGTACCAGGTAAGAGACTATGAGAACCAGTACTGAGTCAATGAGGGTACCAGGTAGTTGAGGTAATAATGAGACTATAAGGAGTACCAGTACTGAGTCAATGTGCAGGGTACCAGGTAGTTGAGGTAATAATGAGACTATAAGGAGAACCAGTACTGAGTCAATGTGCAGGGTCAACCAGGTAGTTGAGGTAATAATGAGACTATAAGGAGAACCAGTACTGAGTCAATGTGCAGGGTACCAGGTAGTTGAGGTAATAATGAGTACTATAAGGAGTACCAGTACTGAGTCAATGTGCAGGGTACCAGGTAGTTGAGGTAATATGTACATGTAGGTAAAGGTAAAAGTGACTAGAAAATCAGGATAGAGATTACCACTCCTCACCCAGGGAGCACACACACACACACACACACACACACACACACACACACACACACACACACACACACACACACACACACACACACACACACACACACACACACACACACACACACACACACACACACAATGTTGTGTTTGTTTAATATTGTTTTAGGACTATGGAAATTGACAAAATAATTAGCCTATGGATTATGAAAAAAATGACAACAACAACAATAAATGGGAAAATGGGAGAGGAGAAATGACTAGAGACAGTGTTGTTTAACTCACTGACCAGGACCCATGAGTTCTTCTTACCTTTGTTCAGTAGAAAAGTCTCCCTCTCTTAAGTTTAGAGGTTGACTAATAGACCGGTCACTCTTCATGGACACACAGCTGGGAACAGGGGAGGCTGGTCTCTCCTGCTTGATTGGGCTTCAACACAACAGAGACAAACATTACATCTCATCTACTCTGAGCTCAGATGGGGAAACATAAGAAGAGTTTAATTCCAAAAAGCTATGTATCCATTTTCAGAAACGTTTGTAAATTAGCTTTTATTAGCTTTTATTGTTTAAAGAAGTTATGTTTATGTTAAGTTATGTTTTTTGCTAAATAAGATGGCACGTGAGTACCTGCTTCTATAAACCAATGAGGAGATGGCACGTGGGTACCTGCTTCTATTAACCAATGAGGAGATGGGACATGGGTACCTGCTTCTATTAACCAATGAGGAGATGGCACGTGGGTACCTGCTTCTATTAACCAATGAGGAGATGGCACATGGGTACCTGCTTCTATAAACCAATGAGGAGATGGCACGTGGGTACCTGCTTCTATAAACCAATGAGGAGATGGCACATGGGTACCTGCTTCTATTAACCAATGAGGAGATGGCACGTGGGTACCTGCTTCTATTAACCAATGAGGAGATGGCACATGGGTACCTGCTTCTATTAACCAATGAGGAGACCAATGAGGAGATGCAGCGTGATCTGCGTCTCAAATAGAACTGACTTCCAGACGTTAGTTAATGGCGCGAGCAGTGTGTCATTTTTAATAACGAATTTCATTAAGCGACGCGAGCGTTGTGGTCAGTCTGTCAGCCCATACCTGCTATTGAGGCGCCCTGAAAATAATATTCAAAAGTTTGGTCCTTGGACACAGACGGGTTAAACACTAAAGTTACCGTCCATCTAGTGAAAGAGGAGAACCGGACAGAGGTAGGCAGCATCCGTCAACGAGAGAGGGAGAAGCCTCACCGGGATTTAACAGGTGGAAGAAACAACCGGGGAGCTCCATCGGTCCACAAGAAATGCAGACAGCCGGTGATGATGTAGTGGTAGCTATGGTAACTAGGATGCTGCTGGTAGAGTAGCTTGCTAGCTTACCGAGCTGTACCGACTAGCTAGTATAACTAGGATGCTGCTGGTAGAGTAGCTTGCTAGCTTACCGAGCTGTACCGACTAGCTAGGATAACTAGGATGCTGCTGGTAGAGTAGCTAGCTAGCTTACCGAGCTGTACCGATTAGCTAGGATAACTAGGATGCTGCTGGTAGAGTAGCTAGCTAGCTTACCGAGCTGTACCGATTAGCTAGATAACTAGGATGCTGCTGGTAGATAGCTAGCTTACCGAGCTGTACCGACTAGCTAGGATAACTAGGATGCTGCTGGTAGAGTAGCTAGCTAGCTTACCGAGCTGATTAGCTAGGATAACCGCTAGCTAGCTTACCGAGCTGTACCGACTAGCTAGGATAACTAGGATGCTGCTGGTAGAGTAGCTAGCTAGCTTACCGAGCTGTACCGATTAGCTAGGATAACTAGGATGCTACTGGTAGAGTAGCTAGCTAGCTTACCGAGCTGTACCGACTAGCTAGGATAACTAGGATGCTGCTGGTAGAGTAGCTAGCTAGATTACCGAGCTGTATTGACTAGCTATGATAACTAGGATGCTGCTGGTAGAGTAGCTAGCTAGATTACCGAGCTGTACCGACTAGCTAGGATAACTAGGATGCTGCTGGTAGAGTAACTAGCTAGCTTACCGAGCTGTACCGACTAGCTTGGTTAGTTAGCAGGTCGTTCATCTGTCCCTCGTCTCGATGATGAATCCGGTGAAACACAAATTGAAACAAGGATAGAGAGTGAAAAGGATCTGGCTACACTCACACTGTCCCTGACCGTAAAGAAAA